>NC_141024.2:21867500-21887500 GCF_052040795.2 Danio rerio
ATCACTATGACCTCACTAATAATTCAGTTTTTTTTCTATAATATTAACGTATTGATCTAAAAATAATGTCTGTATAGTCTTCGCTTTTAGGGTTTGATATTTTAAATATTTTTAATGAAGTTATTTTCGCTTCCAAAAACATTTATTAAATCAAAATACATAAATTTAATGTTGTGAAATATTATTATCATATATTTACAAGGATTGTACTCGTGTTATTTTAGCAGAATTTTCAATATCATCACTCCAGTTTTCATTAGACATTACGTTAGTTTATTGTTATTGAAATAATCTGTCTGTGCTATCATTAAGTTTAAACAGTATTATAGTATATGTGTTACATAAAAATATTATTTTTGTGTGAATGATGATCTTTGCTTGCAGGCAATTTGGACACTTTTAAAAACATGCATGTTAAAGAACATTTCATTATTTTTAAGCAATTTTGAAACATTGTTCTTTCTCATTCGCTAAAACAAACAGATCTTTTTCCGAGTCATTTTGTTCATTTCAGCAGAATACAATTGAACTGTTTTAACTTAACAACCCTTCAAAGCAGCTTTCTGTGGTAGAGGCACAAAATGCACATTGTGTTTCACATTTTAGATACAGTATCCTGTCTGTGAAACCCATGACGCAAGCTAAAATCTTGAGGGGATATGGCTGCGTCAATGCGCACATCAAAATACCATCATCTTTGCCAGTGGTGCGGCATTCATTCGCATTGCATACAGTGTAAACCAGGGGCGATCAAACTCGGTCCTGAAGGGCCGGTGTCCTCCATATTTTAGTTCCAACCTGAATTCAACACACCTGAATCAGCTAATTAAGCTCTTTCTAGGTATACTAGAAACTACCAGGGGGGTGTAATTAAAGAAAGTTGGAGCTAAACGATGCAGGACACTGGCCCTCCAGGACTGAGTTTGGACACCCCTGGTGTAAAGAATGTAGGGGAGCTGTGTGGTTTCAGTTCAGGAGCATACAGAATTCTTGTACTCGTATGACTGAAAATGATGGAGTGATTCCATCCGCGTCTCCATGTTGGCTTACTATCATGCAGTACAAGCATGCTGCTATTCAGCTTCCTTACATAACGTTTGGCTAATAAACAATTGAAAATGTGCACATATGATGTAAAATTGACATCTCTTTATGAGACATCATAATCAATAATCACATCTCTAATAAGAAACAAAAACACACATATTCTACCAAGGCCAAATTATGACATTTTTATTAGTAATCTTTATAGATAATAGTGAAATTGGCTATAAAATAATTACTTTGTACCTTTCCTTATGGTTCCTGGTATTAGTAGTTGTCTTGTCAGATATGTGTGCATACTCTGCATCTGGCATGTATTTTCAGTAACGACCAAATAGCCAAAAGAAGCTATTTGTGTGTTTGATGTTTGGTGTTGTTTGAATTGTGTAAAGTCACAGATGCTGATGAGTGGTGCTGAAGCAAATTGTATTTGTGTTTATTATTATAATAAGTTTAAGTCTTTGTCAAGCCTTCCACTTAGTCTCAAGTCAAGTTCATTTACAAGTCGTGACTTGAGTCCCACATCTCATGTTTATGGATCATAATACAGCTCTAAATAACTACTGTAAATGCCATTTTCTAATGATGTATGATCACTTCAGATTTACTATGTTTTTACATTTTACATAAACATGCTACACTGAATGAATGTGGAACCTTATTTTTCATATATTTTCACACAAATTATTTTAAACTGTAAACACACTTGTCTTCAATATGCTTTGTGTATATTAGCAGTTTTTGTAAATTGAATTTATTTGTTTATTACATCATGACAATGTAAAAAAAAGAGTGAAGGAAATGAATATTGACTATAATATACAACAATATTTGAGTTAACTTTTAGCTTTAGCACAGCTGACACACTCTCTCAGCTTATGTGCCATAAGATTTACACTTTCAAAAACTGCATGCCAGAGACTTTGAGCTGCCCTGTTCCTAATATGGTATGAGTTCTCTCTCTCTCTCTCTCTCTGTATGGAATGTTCTACTCAGATTTTATTTTCACTGGGATGAAGAGTATTTAGATCAGTTTAAAAAAAAAGGGAATTGGAAATGCCAGATATTTTATTTGGAACAGATTTGAAAGAGTGATGGCGACAAAAAGAGATATGAAAGTGTCAGCAAGAGAAAGAGTCAAATGACACACTGGACAAAAGGTAATTCTGAAACACGGCTAAATCTGTCAGGTTCAGTCATTCCTCACCTCAATAACTGCTGCTATATCCTTTATTTTCTGTCCTTTTAGAAAGGCTCAGGAGGGCAGATGATGTCAGCCCCCCTTTTACAGGATCGGTATAAGATATAAAAAAAAATGCACATTTGCTCCCCTTTACAAAAGGAGAGCTTTATAGATCAGATGTTTGGTTGATATTTCATCCTTTGTCTGTTTTGTGAGGTTTCAATCAAAAAGCGATTCTAAGAAAGGTGAGTGTGAATCAGTATTGACTAAGGTAAACAGATGAAGAGAGATGCATGATGGGAATAGAATATAGATGCTGGAAATGATGGATAGATGGATCGTATTTTGAGGCGCAGGCAGAGATTGATGTGTCTGAATGGCAGTAATGCAACAGGGAAGAATTTCTCTGGGATACTAGAGGGCATATACACACACACACCTGTCATGTAAAAATAAAAGCTGTACTATCGTGCACAAACCGCACAAGATTTGTGTGTGCCACAGCTTCAGGTGCCTGCACTGTGCTCAAACAAACAGATAAAGGTTAGAAATACATAGTGGTTTTGTTATGTTAAGTGTGAAATAAAAGGTGAATGAACAATCAAACAATTAAATAAGGCCAATTTGTAATGAGTCTATTAATCTATTTACCTATCTTTCTATTTAGCAGCTATTTGAATGTCTAAATCTTCTGGATCTTGACCCTTATAGATTTGTTTTTATTCTCTTGACTTTAAGACTATTTGACCACCAATACTCTGCATTGTCCACCACCCAGCTTGTGTGTAAGAAAGACTTGTAGATGAGTTATATATATTATATATATATTTGTGTGTGTGTGTGTTGAGGCTCCCTGATTGAGATCCACTGCTGTACTATATCATAAAACGAATGATTTGTCATGTCATGTCCTGTTGTTGTGTGTTATCAGATCCTTACGTCAAGATTCATCTGATGCAGAACGGCAAACGGCTGAAAAAGAAGAAGACGACAATCAAAAAGAACACCCTCAACCCTTACTACAACGAGTCATTCAGTTTCGAAGTGCCATTCGAACAAATCCAGGTAATTTGTCTTTGGTGCTTGTTCTGAAACCGAGCTCTAATATGGCAAATCCGACACAAATTCCCGTTTTTTTTCTTGTTTATTCTCGTCAGTGACAAAAATGTACAGAGACTAATTGACAAGCCGCAGCCAAAAAGTAACTGGATAAGGCTCTGCATGAGGCTTTTAGAAAAGTTTTGTTGCTAATTAGTTGGAGAACAAAATGGATGCGATGCTTGCTAGTGCAATAAGAGTAAAATTGCTTCCAATTGATTTAGCATTTCACGGTTCAAAGGATACATTTTATGCTTTGAGTGAGCGGCTTTGAATTCAAAGCGTGTCTGGGGGTCTGTTAACCAGAGAGGCCTTCCTCCCTCTCCATTCACACCAAGCAGCAGACGTTTGTGAAAGCCGCCATCCCGAAACGAACAGTTCCTCGCTCATTGTACATGCCTCAATATTTCATTATATGGCAAATTAGCTCCGGCTTCTGAGAACAATGGCTCTGGGCCTGTTCTCGCCGGTCAGAGAAATGCAAGCGGAGAGGTGGATCGAAGGATAATCAGGCCTCTGAAGACGCTAATTCATATTGTCTGCTCGCATTTTGTGCACAGGCGGATGGCACTCCGAGTAAGCAAAGCTAAGAGCGAGCCATTGACCCCAGCGATCAGTTGTGCGCTCGCAGTCGATTTGCCATAGTTGTCCAGTAGCTGTTTGGTGGAACCCGCTGGCCTTTCTTCGGCAATCGCCACTGTGCTCTTCAAAGACTCGAGCTGCTGCAGAGTTACAGGCCATTCAGCAGACCATCACACTGAGATAATTGTAGTGGTATTTGGGAAGGTGGGAGTGAACTTTTGTACCACTTTGCATTTTTAGTCATTGTTAAACAATGTTTCTCAAGCACAGCAAGCCTAGTTAGGTATCTGTAACGAAAAGCCTTTTCGATTTGTTTTTGGGCTTGATTTTTTTATTTAGTTAAAAGAAAGTATTAGTTTCATTCAGCAAGAATACATTTTATTTTCAAAGGTGAATATATTTATACAGCACAAATATATTGTATATATCAGAATGCTGTGATTGACAATTCAGAATCGAGCAATTTACAAGCCACCCGTCGAAACATTTTCTCTCTGAGCACAAACGAGTTACTTTGCATACCACTTGTTGTGTGTATCGCCTCTTCTCGTCGGATCGCTGAATGCCTCCTCAATTGTAAGTCACTTTGGAATGTAAATGCAGATGAGAGAGCCATTTATAATTGAAATGAATAGTAGTGTACACATAAATGAAATCATGCCATTGATGATATGCGTTTTTTGAAACGCAAACTTTAGTCATTTCTATTAAAAGATGTTTGTACACATTTTCTGTTGATCACAGGAATTAATGTTTGATCAAACTGCATGTTGGAACCAACTGAAAGGCCCAAATGTTGTGTTTTGTCTCTAATTTCTTTTACAGAAAGTTCAAGTTGTTATAACTGTTCTGGACTATGACAAGATTGGCAAGAACGATGCCATCGGCAAGGTGTTTGTGGGCTTGAACAGCACAGGCACCGAGCTCCGTCACTGGTCAGACATGCTGGCCAACCCGAGGAGACCCATCGCGCAGTGGCACGTGCTGAAACCCGAGGAGGAAGTGGATGCCCTGCTGGCAGCTCAGAAAAAATAGAGCAGTCCTCGGCCAAACCCTTGCCCCCCCTTCCCACAGTCCCACCCGTGTAGTGCTCTTTACCCAGTGCGTGTAAATACCTCAGTGATATAAGGATCCATGCACCCTCACTCCTAATTTGGTGTCTAAGAAAACCCGCCTTCTCGGACGACCCTTGAGATGTTGTGTTGTTATGTCGTTTTCGACCCTCGGCCCTTCCTTCCTTCCTTCTGTCGATAAACTTTTCTCTGTCCTTTATCGTTTCGCCTTCATCCACGACCTTAAAATCCCCGACCAAACGCCCCCTTCTTTTAAGCAATATGATCTGTATAGATAGCGCATGAGTGGAGGAATTTATTGTACCACAGGTGTATATATCAGTATGCAGACTCAAATGATTTCTAGTTTATGTGTTTGTATGTTGTTACCCGTTTCCTAATCTGTGTATATCTCGATGTTTTTAATAAGATGTTCTATTTTAAATGATGTAAATGCAGACATAGAAGAGCCAATATTATATATAACGGGATTTAAGAATTTTACCTAATTGCATTCCAGTAAAATTTACGATATATATATATATATCTATATAAATATTTACGAATGAAAGAAATCCAACCTGCAAGACGCTAGTGGAGGTACACTTACTTCGTAAAGGACGGTTTGCGCTTCATGTTTACTTAAAAAAAAAAATGCATACAAACGTACCGAAAGCGTTAAACACACAGACACGCACACACAACACAAAGGCCATTAACTGATATGGTTTCATTGTATAAATATTATATGCTGCTGACAATTATACAAGCACATGATTTCGTAAGAACTTTTTGTACTGATTTATCAAACTGAGGACCTGTACGCTTCGCTTAAACCACTTTAATCGAAGAATTTCTTACTTGATGAAAACCAATCAGCCTTTTTTTTCCCTTGATTTGTCATACGGTGATGCTGTTAACTTTCAGTAAAACGGGTCCCCGGGTTGCTTCTTTCTTCTTTTCTGTCCTTTGACTCCCTTACCTGATTCGACACGTTAAAGAAAAAGGAAATCGCTCGTACGTTGGGACAGTCTCGAGCTGTAGCCGTTGTGTCCTAGAAGCTTGATTTTTGTGAGTGGCTTACTTTCTCGTTACGTTGGACTGATTCTGTTGTGGTTCAGCTTCCAAAAATTGAAACCAAGAGTTTTGGCTCTAGCTTTATGACAACTCATTTTCTTAGATCAAGTCAGCGTATGAGTATTTTTGGTAAGTGCATGTTTTTTTTTACGATCTTTGCTAAAGGCTGGGTAAAGGGGGGATTTATTTACACCGGGGCGTCTCTTTCAAGAGACTCCCTTGCCTTCAATCAAAAGGTAATCGAAGGAAACTACGGGAGCGGAGGAGGAGAGGCGAGCTTTTAAACACTGCCATTGTTTTTAGGGAGGTACGAGACGTACGCTACGCCTCCCTCCACGCACACTCCACTTTGTAAAAGTGGTTGTAGCTTCAGTTCATCGGGGAACAATGTATTTTGGCCGCAGCGGTGCCCTAAACAGCAGTTTTTTGCTTTGTGTTGCCTTCTCACAGTGACAATAGAGTTAGCCATGCTTTACTGCCAATCCTTTCCCCCCGTGGCTACTGTTTTGCACTGTACCGTCTTTGAAGAGACAACAGCTTGTCGGGACGTCCGTTAAGTCAAAAGCGCGCGATCATTAGCGAATCTTCAACAATAACCGTAAAAGTTAATGGTCTGTACAGGTGATAACATTACATTCAAATGTCCTTTACTACGGGTCTAACAAGAGGGCGAGTAGACGTCGAGTCCATTAAACCCATGAGTTATCTCGGAGGAACCTCTTGCGTACACTAGATGCTAGCTTCGGGAGGAGTTTCTAAGTGTTTTCAATGTTACTGTGTAGGTGATAGCACTGTTACATAAAACAAAAGAAGACAAAAAAAGCTGTTTGTCATTCCATAGGAGTCTTTAAGGACTGAGTTGTGTATCACTGTGACTGCGGTGTGTGCTTAGCGTTGTAGTTTTCAGTAGGTAGCTGCCATCTTGTACTATAGTGATGTCGTGCTACCATCCCCAATCACGCAACGAGAGCACGAGAGAGCGAAACGGACGTTGTTGTTTTTTTTTTATGAAAGTTACGCAGCCTGCGCTCGCGCGGGTCACTTCACATAGCGTTTCGTTGAGCACTGTGCAATATTCGTATGTTCATTCCCTTTCGTTGAAAGGACGGCATCGCTCAACAAGGGGGCAAAAAAGAAGGGAAAAAAAAAAGAAAAGACACAACCCCAAGCGGCGAGACGATGCATCCATAGACCGTAGTCCGGTTAGGTCACAGCACACGTGTGCGTAGTTTGGAGCTCGACATGTGTAAACTTGTTAGGAATTCCTCCGTTTTTTTCCCGTTGAGTTTTCCCGCGCACAGATTCAACCATCCAAACATTCGGGTAAACGTATATGTAGGATGTATTCCAAATACGAGATCATTTATCTACCTATGTATCTCCATATATATATATAAATAAATATATACAGTAAATGATATATATATATAGAAATCCTTCCCTTTCAGAATAGGTGTATATATTTTTATATTTGTCCTGATATCATTTCCTGGTTATTGAGATCACCCGGTTCTAAGAGAATTCTTGTTATCGATCTTGTCATGGAAACTCTCTGTTGTACTATGAATATGATTGGCTGTACCATTTTGTTATCGCTGTTATGATTACACTCATGACTATTACCTGGTTATCGTTCCTTTAGTGCCCTATTGAAGACCATTTTATATTTATTATGGAACTCAGAATGTACAGTATGGACCGTGTGTTACGTTTTTACTTTTTATCGTGGGACCAAGTATAGTTGGCACTTTCATTTCAATGTTGCAATAAATATCGAATCATGTGTTTAATGGAGAGCCGATTTGATTTTTTACCCTGTCCGAGAGATTACCGCGAAGAAATCTCCAAAACGTGTAATCGCGACTGTAGGTACAATTATTAATCAACCGCTCCTGCGTCAACCGACTTGTGTACTCTCATTTATATCAGTATGTACGATATCCTAACGTAAGGCTTGTTTCTAAAACAAGGATAAAAATGCAGTTTTCGAGTCACACTCGTTCGTATTCGTACGGCAGAAGGGTGGTGTTGTACTATCAGGTGTCTGCGCTTTAGTCTGCGCAGAACCGGACGAACGGTAGAAGACAGCGTTGCCGTTTGCACCTCAGAGGTCTGTAAGTAGTCTGAAAAGCCATTTCTAGCCCTGCAAAGCAACGCTATCTTTTACCGAAGCCTACCAAAGCACGCGAACAGCTCCGACGACTCGAAGAAGAAAAAACAAAACAAAGAAACCAAGCGTACATGCGTACAACCTTCCGATGCTCTACGAAGACAAAAAGCCACCTTTGAAGAAAAGAAAAAAAAGCTGTGCAAAGAATTAGAATCTGATGCTGTAGGGAGATCCTAGTTGCCTTTGTGTATATCAACTGCCTGCTTGAGTATTTTCGTGCGTGGAAATTTTCTCTGTAATCTTGTAGAACTGTTCGGGGTGTTTTTTCCTGCCATACTGCTGGCCCCAGCGGCGAGCCGACAGTTATATTGCTGTGTATACCTTCATTTTTGATGAGGTGTTTTACGATTTGGTTTCACTTTGTGTAGTGATTCACTCTGTGGAGTTTCTGACTGTTGTTATATAACTTCATATACGCAAATGTTCAATAAAAATGTTTTATTTCCTGTTGATACAGAACCTTCTCGGGAGCTCTTTTTTTGGGTGTCGATTCAGAGAGAGATGAGATTTTTGTTCAGCTTTTGAATATTGAAAGACGCATGGGAAAAATTGTTATAGTCGCGATGAAAACGATTAGCACCTGATGTAAATAGGGGCAAAACATACTCTGAAGTGTCGCTCACCCCTCCTACCTTTCCTTCAAGAAATGCAACAAGTTATTGAGGGAGACAAAAAGTAAATTATAGGGAATTATGGGAAAAAAGAGGGGTTTTTTTTTCAATACATAATTGCTACCTTTACATGCTTTTAGTTTTAAGCTCCATTGTCCAAGACCATTGTCCTTACAGGAGATCTAATCAAGCCCCATTGTTCAAACTCTATCAGAGGCAGTCAGGTTTAGATTTTAGTTTTCAATGTTTTGGTAATTGAGAAAATCTGTGAAGCCTTGGGTGAATGGGGTCCTAGACCAGGAAAATAGACCCCCGACATTACAGGTGAAGTTGTGCGTTTATTGTGCAAACGGGTCACTTATTATCTATTTGTGTACCATATCCATATCATGCGTTTGCTGGAAAAAGCTCTCTTTTTTTCTTACGAAAAGCTCAGAGAAATGAAGGTCCAGTAATGTGTGGCCTCTCAGTGTGCTTCTTCAATGAAAGCGGACCTTTATTTTTGTAGAATTTATTGAAACCCTTCCAGACAACCCGTGGTGACGCAGGTGCATATGTTTCTTTGATGTTTTCTGACCACAAGATGAACTACATCAGTTCTCTAGCTATAATGCAGTGTGGATGTCATTTTCACCGTGTATATGTATGTACTGTACGTTGGTCAGATTTGCTACATTTGATTGGAATTTTGATTTGGTGATGTAAATGGGAATATTAAATGCTTTTCTATTTTGTGAACTGGATAATCCTTTACTCAGAATTGTGTGGCTTTACTGGTTGTGATAGATGAGGATCGGGCCTTGCAACTGAAGGCCGTTGCTCGACAGTTTAATGCTCATGCTCACCTTGGTGTGGGGGAAGAATTTCAATGAGTTTTTAGTTGACCCCAAAAGAATTGTAGTCAGGATGTATTAGAGAAAACATCTATTTCATCAATAACCTGTAAAAAAACAACTGTCATTTTAATTTTGAAGCTAGTTTCAATGTTTTGATGTGTATTTTTGAAAACATACTTTATTTTGTGTGTGTGTGTGTGTGTGTGTGTGTGTGTGTGTGTGTGTGTGTGTGTGTGTGTGTGTGTGTGTGTGTGTTTTTGCTGAGAGCTAATCAATGAGGTTATAATAGATCTGACAGCAGAGGGTGGAGGTTGTCACATGGATAAATGGTCCTGACCTTCTCAGCAAGGTTAACTTTCGGAGCCCTGGTGGTCAGTTGGGTTTTCACAGTAACACATTGCCTCAGGTTTACCCAACCCTCCCATGGCCCCTTAAAAAAAGATATGAATTGAGCACACATAAATCATAGCGATGTAATGGCAAGATTAGCAAAGTAGTGTTCTCTCAGTGGATTTTACATGCGGTCACGAGTCAGAGACCTGTAGAGGTGATATATGGATTAGCTACCGAAATGAGTCAATTGTGGGGGTCAAGTGTGAAATGTGAAAGGCGGAACAGCGTCGCTGTGTCTTTAAATGAAATATCTTCCATTTCAGGCTTAGCGATGGCGAAGTCCACAGAGATATCCTGAGAGCGGATTGGTGCACACAGAGGCGCTGATAATGAAATATGGGCTCCTTCAAGAACAAGATAAGAGCGGGGTCTCGAGGCTATCAGCGCCGCAGGATCAAATGCATTTCGCTATACATGACTTTGACCATCGCGCACCATTACGTACATATTCCTGAGCAGCCGGCGCTTCATCTCTGAGCTGATCTTCAAGGTCTGCTTAAGAGCAATGAATTTGAGATGAGAGCGCTGTCTGTCTGTGCGCCTCCTCGCAGCTCAACTCCAGCAGGAGTGCTGGATATGGCCATGATCTCCGCTTACAGATCCTGAAGGTGAAAAAGACTCTTGTTTTATCTGTCATCTGCTGAAAAGTTCTATAGTTTTTAAGCTATTGTAAATGTAAAGTAGGTGCAGTTTCAGAAAAAAAACGTTAAAAAGTAGGTAAAAAATGTTCTATTGCACCAATCCTTGCCTAACTAAAAGGGTGTTAAATGTAACAGAGTTATTATTAACATTTAAACGCGCTCTAACACATTTTTAAAAGAAGACCAAATAGTTTGACTTGAGGGGTGTTCATGAGACTTTTTACAGTAATGACGTGACACATCATGAATATGAAGGATAGCTTATGCATGCTTATGACAACCATTATGATCAGCATGAAGTTTATAACGGCATGAATATTTTTCTTCAGCTCAACTGCAGTATTACAAACTGAACGAGTCATTAAAATGCAATTAAAGAAGTAAAAGATGTTATAAAATGATTAGAAATTACAGAAAACTTTAGTTTGTTCCACTGAAAGAAAAGTGATCAGAAAAATATTGATGACACAATTATTGTTTCATGATGATCATGTTTATGACAGATTTATGGCAAGTTATGTTTGACTTGATAATGGCAAGTTGTCATAAAGACGTCTCGGACGTCTTCTTGGTATATAAAATGACAAAACGTAATAGCTGTTCATAAGCATGAAAAAAAAAAATCAACATATTCCTGATGCATCATGTCATCGATAGAAAAGTGTTATGGTATGAGCACTTTAAGTAAAGTGTGACTAGGTTTTCTACCATGGCACAGTCTGGGGATAAACAAAAAAAAAGTATGAAGATTGAAATTCCTGAAGAAATGGTAAAAGAGAACTTTTCACAGGTGACAATGTGTTTGTTGATATGCGTTATCTCAATATTACAGGTATTAAACTGTCTTAAAGTCTACCAACTTTGTTGTCTTGTATTGTGTTACTTAAATGAAAAAAAAGAGCTTAATGGAGGTGGTCAAGTTGATCTCCACTGACTTTGACTAGTCCAATATGGCAAATGGCCTACATAGATAAACACAAAAACAGCCGTGTGTGTGTGTGTGTGTAATAAGATATTAGTAGCACAGAGATATGGCTGTATATTATCACAGCAGTGCTGATATACAGCCATATCACAGTGCTATAGTATGATATTATCTCTTTACTACAGCTTGAAAAAAAAAGTGTTTTCAAAAGTTTACAGACAGCTTTAGGGTAAGTGTAGTGTGTATGAAGCTGTAAAATGACCTTCTGAAGAACATAGCAAGAATTAGATGCTTTGTTTTCAATAAGAACTTGTAGAATCATATGCAGGCTGTTATTACAAGCATGGTGGATTAGTGTAATGGACTGTGTTACTCTTATTGAAATGTAAAGAACTGTTCTAGGCTAAAAGTGTCAAAAAGCATTACTTGGCACAACAGCAGAATCTGTCCGACTATAGTGAGGTAAGCTACCTAGAGAAATGTCAAAATGTCTGTTCAATTTGTGTAGTGCGTTCTTGGAGTTAGTAGGAATTGATTTAAAAAACAAACCAAAAAAAAAAAAAGAAGTTGTGCCATTGTGCTAATTTACTCAACCTTGTTTGAAAGCTTGTTCTGTTAAACACCAAAGAATAGATTTAAAAACCTCCATAATAGTAGTTTGTCTTGATAGGGATTGGAGGTTTTGAGTTTTCCCTTTAAATATTTTATTTAGTTTTGAACAGTATAAAGAAACTTGTAAAGGTTTGGAAGCACTTGATGTAGAGTAGATGAATAGGTTTTGGTGAACTTTCCCTTTGAGAGTCATCATGCAGTGATGGGGTGCTGAGGAATATAGAAAAGTGCAGCTTCAATCGTTTATTTCCATACTCAAATGTCCCATGCAGGCCTGATGAATATTTAGTTGGTCATGAAAATATGAAGTTGGTGGAAGCTATGGAGGTGTAAACAGATATTGCAATAGCACTTGGAGCTTGAGTCTTGTGCTGGAAGCAGGATTGTGAAACATCGTGAGTTACGGAGCTGTGAGGGAATTGTTGTTGCTGCTCTAAGACTGGAGCCGTGAGCACTGCTCGGTATCTCAGCGAAGCAAACTCTGCATGATTGTGTGTTTGTCTGACATTAGGCATGAGGGCCAGTCAAATGTAGGCAGCCATGAGAGGTGCGAGAAACATTTTTGTAGTACTCTATTTTGCCTGTATCGAGCAGCATCATTTGTACGTGACGTTGATCTGTAAAAAGACTTAATTGTCAAATTGATTGACAGTGTACTGTGCAGACTGACTTGGAGCAGCTGTTTAAATGTGAAGGTGTGTGTTTGTCTGCATTGTTTTGTCATAAGCTAGCATAATGAAATATCCACGTACTGGACAGTGAAAAAAGGGAGATCGATAGGATTTAGTGAATTTCAGGCAAGTTGTTGGAAACAATTGATTTTGGCCGAATTGAAAGAGATGAAGTTGAACGTTACTAAATGTCATTTGTTTGTAGAAATGAAAGTCACGTTAATTGTTTCCAACAACTGTGCAAAAGAATTATTTTCAATGTTCTCCTAACACAGTTTACACATGGCGAGTTGGGAAGAATTGAAAATTGAGGCCGTGTATTTGAATAGAGATAGCATAATGAACACTAAAGCAGAAACAAGACGCGTGCGTAATCAATTATATGTAGAGTAGCTGAACAGATATACAAGAGTCAAGTTGACTGCTTTCTACAGTAGTGTGAAGATGTGGTTTTATAGCGGTGCTACTGTATGTAAATGTGGGCCAGGTAACACACTGCTGTGATTTCTGAGAGTAGACCTTTGTGATAGTTGCGTGTATATATGCGTATCGAATTAGGCATGTCATTATGTAAAAGACATTTAATATTACTTTACAAGCTGTATTATGCAGAGATCATGACTGAAAACATGAGCATGATGGAAATGAATGATATAGAAGTAACCAAACAGACTGGAGGGGCTGAAGAATAGGCAGAAATATGTGAATTTGTTTACTGTGTACGGGCCTAGTTTAAAGGAAGAGTTGACAGGTAGGCGGGACGTAGTTAGACCAAGGCTATGGTGAAGATGGAGTGAAATGAAGGAAAGGACAAAGGTGTGACATGGTTTGAAAGAAATGTAGACAAAACTATGTTTGTTGGGAGTTTGAAACGCTTACAGTAAGCCAGGGGTGTCCAAACTCGGTCCCGGAGGGCCGGTGTCCTGCAGATTTTAGCTCCGATTTGCCTCTACACATGTAGAGGATGTTTGTAGAAAGACTAGTAAGAGCTTGATCAGCTAGCCCAGGTGTGTCTGATTGGGGTTGGAACTAAACTTTGCAGGACACCGGCCCTCCAGGACAGAGTCTGGACACCCCTGCAGTAAGCAAAAGAAAGGAGGCTTTGGCTGATAAACAGTGGGATGCGGCAATGGTCTGCGGCAGAAGCTGTTTTCAGTTCAGAAGAAGAAAAATAAGGAGTAAAAAGCTCCATGAAAGTTGATGCTGAAGTAGAATTGGAATGGAAAGCATCAGTGTCATAGTTGAAAGCACAGGTAGTTTGCTGTTATTGTGATCTGCTGTTCTTTTGATTATTGATGTATTTATAAAGGCAGTTTTGTGGCAGTATAGCACAGAATTGAGGTCCTCTGTAAAGTGATTGTGGGTTGTGTAGCAGCTTTACAGTGTAAAAAAGTAAAAGCGAAATAAATAAAGTGAACATGGTGGTGTGTACCGTTCAACATGGGGTGTAACGTTGGGTTTGTTAATACTTGAGGCAACATTGGCTTAGGAGAAGGCAGCATTTTGTAGAGCTGAGTTAAACGTAATATGTATTATCCAGTTAAGGGGGATAGTTGAGAGTGTTTGTTGTGTTGAACACGGAAACGAAGTGATTTTATAGAAAGCTGGAGCTCTTTGAGCATGGACTTCCGTAGTATTTGTGTTGTCCTTGTATGAAAGTGAACGGCTCCAGCTTTTGAGTGTTTTTTAAAATTGTCCTTTTGCCGTACAGAAGAAAGCCAGAAGGGTTTGGAAGCAGTTGAGAGAGAGAGCGAATGTGAAATGTTGGGTGGAGTGCACCTTTAGTGAAAGCAGTTGTTGGGCCCTCTCCCAGATGGCACACTTAATGTGCACTTGTGAAGTTGTGGAGGTAAAATATTGCGGACGCATGAAAGCGTTTGCTTTGCCGCTGATTGTGAGCTCCTCTTCTGTGGCCTTCTGTTGTAGATGTGTGTGAGGAGACACAGTGGACCACCATGAAGCACACCAGCTCACGATCAACGTGCGCTCCTGGTAGAAAGATGATGTGGAGGGAGATCTGGGTTGCTCCGGTATAGTGAAGGGGAGATTATACTGCGATGGAGCGGCAGTGGCCCCCAACTGTCAGAGATGTTAAAGAAATGAGTGAAAGTAGTTGAAATGAGTTTGGATGAGTGTGGAGTGAATGAAGTAATTGTAGCGTGTGCTTCCTTGATGTTAGCACAGAAAGGAGCAGGATGAGTTTTACATGAGCATCCTTCAGGTAAGCAACAAACACTGTGAAAGCTGGAGGAGTGTAAAAGTTGAGCAGCGGAGGTGTTTGTATTTTTCTTCTCAGAAGAATTGGCCTGAACGTGCATCCATAACAACGCTAATCCGGACACACGCCAGTCCTGGAGCGCTGGAGAGGAAGCAATTACTAAAGCATGACGACGTTCCTCTCTGGAGGCGAGGGCTGTAACGAGCACAGAGGTGTGGCTTTATTAATAGGCCGAGTCTCTGCATCCTCTAGATAGCAAAGCCTTGTGGCCGGCTGGCCAGCACCCTCTGATGGCTTTTATGAACGGCTCAGGATTTTCTGCAGCGTGGAGGTGAATCCCACAGCGGGAGACGTTGGCTGAATTGTGTGTCAGAAAGATGTTGGGATGAAAAGCGAGGCTTAATGTGTTTTGCATACAGTAACCTGGGCCAAAAAAATGGTCATAGCATAGTACTGGTCAAACGTTTGATGTTATTTATTTGTTGTTGTTTTTAATTTGTTAATTTTGATTCAGTTCATGAAGGCAGCGTTTCTGAAATGACTTTGTATGTAGTTGAAAATTAAACTATTAGTTCAGTGATTATTGCTTTTATTACTATGAGCAATAATAATAATAATAATATTAATAATAATAATAATAATAATAATAATAATAATAGTGTGATTTTTGAAGAAAGATGAGAGTGAGGACTGGAGTAATGAAGCTGAACATTCATCTTTAAAATGAGTGGAAGAAATGCTGAAATGAAATGTACTTTGCAATTGTATAGCGCAGTAACATTTGACTGTGGTGGAATTTGTGCTGTATTGTTGATGAAAGAAACAGCTTCTGTGAGCAGGACAAGCTTATTTGAACACATTTAAACAACCTTACTGACCCCAAAGGTTTGAGCAGTAGCGTGTGTGTGTGTGTGTGTGTGTGTGTTCAATTGTACAATTGAAGTTGCTTTTTGCGTTGCATTTTGCGGTGGCTGGAATTGAGAAGTTGGAGTCGCTACAGTAGTTATCTGTGTGAGGATGTGTTGTGCTGTTTGACAGTAAGAGTGTTATTAGAGTTTGTGCTTTAATAATAACGTTTGGATGTTTCCAGAAGAGTGATGGGTGATGTATACAAAATAGGCCAAGAGCTGTTTGTTTTGAAGTTTTATTGAATCTTCTGTACATGCATTAGGTAAAGCAGCAGGAGAGCGGTATCTCCCAGCTGATATAGTGTAAAAAGAAAAGCAAAAAAAAGGAAGGAGCCCTGTTAGAAGTTTGTGGAATACATGCGATTAGCCCTGTAGCGCAGCAACAGTGTATATACAAAGCTAAAAGTGTTGACGAAACAGAGAATGTAAAACAGTTCATGTGATACGAGTTTGTTTATGGGCCGCAAGAATGCATTCAATAAGGACCTGAATAGATTTGGTGAAGTGCCAATGTGCAGCATCAGTGTACAGCAGGGATGTCAAAGTCATTTCCTGGAGGGCCGCAGCACATTTTAGTTCCAACCCTGATTAAACACAGCTGATCAAACTAATTGAGCCCTTCAGGCTTGTTTGAAACCTACAGGTAGGCGTGTTGGAGCAGGGTTGGAACTGAACTGTACAGGGCTGAAGCCCTCGAGGAAGTGTGTTTGACATGTGTGGTGTACAGGCTAGACTTGTGTGTAAATGTAGAGGGTGATAAGCTCCACGTGTTGATGAGGTGAAAGAACTTGTAAACATTTGATGAAGGTGTGAAGAAGTGATGATAAGAAATAATAACGTGTCCATTAGTTGTGAGTGAATAATGCTGCTGCTGCTGCTGCTTATAATAATAACGACTACGACGACGATGATGATGATGATAATAATAAAATGTTGAGATGAGCAAATGAATAGAAAGAGGCTGAATTTTGGTGAGACACTACGTACATTCAAAGTGATGTCCTCTCTGTAGTGTCCTGCATAAAGGGTCATAGGCTATGTACACACACATTTACATTAAATAGAAAGCACATTCCTGTTAGGATCCTGGCTGGCTTGGAGTAAGAGCGCAGAGGTGGGCACACTTCCACAATCCAAAGCGTCCATAGGCTGTGCACAGGTCCGAGAGCAACAGACGTGCAGAGCAGAGGATGTAAATGGCAGAGATGTTATGGAGGAAATCCTTGTCTGCCACACACACACACACACACACACACACACACACACACACACATGCGTGGAGAATCCACTGGAGCAGTCCTGGGGTGAGACGCTTCTACCTGGTGAGCTGGCCGACCACTTTCAGCAAGGTCTTGTTCTCCTGTTTGAGCTGCTCGTTCTCGTCTTCAATGTCATCCAGATCCTGTAGAACAGAGGAAAGCAGAGAGAGTGTGTTACGTTAAGAAAGGACATGTTGATAGTTTGATTGGTTAAAGTCATGTACTGTAGATGTGCTGAGTTGATATGCATGATGGTTAACAGTGAGGTTGAGTTAGTGTTTGTGTGTGTGTGTGTCAATAGTATGTGGATGCTGTCTTTATGATGCAAGCTGAGATGTAATCATTGAGCGATGCATTGTCAGACACAATGCACTGAAATGGAGCGAGTGACATGACTGTGATGGGTAGTGTTAGTGGTGGGGTTAGGTGAGGCCATTAAAGAGCATTGGATGCAGCTCAGATTGCACTGCAGCAGGTCTGCATCCAGACCCCTCTCGTGTGTGTCATACTTGTTGAGGAATTGGAATTGTTGTTGATGTGTTAGTATGGTTTGATAATGTTTGTATGTGGAGTACATTTGGCCCTTGTGATGTGTAGTGTATTAAGGAAGTTGTTGTTGTTGTTGTTGTTGTTGTTGTTGTTGTTGTTGTTGTTGTGGTGGTGGTGGTGTCCAGTGTGTTGTGCCTGAATGTGTTGCAAGTGAGAGGAAAGTTCCAATCAGTGTGTAAAGCATATGTGTTGTTAGCAGAGGCAGTGAAGCCATGTGGTTACAGGTAGATGTGGCACAGTGAGCAGATGCTGATGTTGTATATTGTTGTTTATTATCATTTGGAATGAGAAGTGGCTTATATGAAAGATGATGCTCATTTTAGCTAAATAAAAGCAGAAGTGATCATAAGGTAGAGGGATTTGATTTTATATAAGCCAGTTCTTGTGAAAAATGAGAAATACAGTTGAAGTCAGAAGTAATTAGCAGAATTAATTGTAGTTTGATAGTCTATAGAAGAAACCATCATTAAGTTGCCTAAGTACCCTAACCTGCCTAGTTAACCCAATGAACCTAGTGAAGGCTTTAAATGTGACTGTAAGCTGTATAGAAGTGTGTTCAAATATATGTAATCAAATATTATTTAGTGTCATCATGGCAAAGATGAAATAAATGAGTTATTAGAAAAGAATTATAAAAAGTATTATGATTAGAAATGTGTTGAAAAAAAAAAGTTCTGTCTGTTAAAGCGAAATGGGGTTAAAAAAATAAAAATAAAATAAACAGGAGCGCTAATAATGCAGGGGGGGGCTAATAAATAAATATATATAAATAAATATATATATATATATATATATATATAGAGAGAGAGAGAGAGAGAGAGAGAGAGAGAAAGAAAGAAAGAAAGAAGAAAGTTGATGTGTGTGATGATCTGTTAATGAGCACAGTACAGAGTGGCTGAGTTGTAAAGTAATATGATAGATATCTTGATTGTTTTGAGGAATGAGTGATATGTGGAGATAGTCCTAGTTTGAGTGGATCTGATGCTGTGTGTAGAGTTTGCTGTTGGTGGCATGTGGGCCGCTTTGCTTATTGTGCCTCTGGAGTGCAGCTAGGATAGTTTTGGTAATGAGCATTGTTGAATATGAAAAGTGATATTCAGCAGAGGGCAGCAAAGGAAGCATACACTTATAATCTTTGTTGTATGTGTATAGGCTATGTACATACATAATGTTGTATGTAACATTGAGCACATGTTGGCAAATATGGGCATTAAGTGTAATGTTTGATGTGAATAAATGCATGTTTGATGAAAAGGAAAGGAGGAAGTTGTATTATAATGATGAATACAGTGATGGTGATGGAGAATGAAGCGGTGTGTTAATTTGAAGAGAGGCAGTGCTTTATTGATGTAGTGGCGAAAGTGAAAGAAAAGTGAGTTGATGTGAATGATGTTATGAAGTACACTCTTCTTGTGTCTGTGGGGAGTCGGTTGTTACTAGCAAACGTGTGAAGTTTAAAGGAAAGCATGTTGGTTTTAATGTTGTGTAGTTGATATTGATAAATGACAGGTATGTGAATGTCAGGTAGTTAATTTTGGCAGCCTTGCTGTGGTGTTCAAGTGTGTGCGTTTTCCTTTGTCTAGAGTGACACAGAACCCCAGGGTGTTAATGTGAAAAGGTTGAATTGGGTGTTTTCCCAACTTTCTGTTGTGACTGTCAGGTGTGTGTGTGTGTGTGTGTGTGTGTGTGTGTGTGTGTGTGTGTGTGTGTGTGTGTGTGTAGAAGGTGTAATTGTAGCAAAAGTTAGGAAATGGCAAAGGATGTTAGTGTAAACTGGCCCTTAGGAAGATGTGTTGTGATGAACTGAAGTGAGAATTGTGAGGTGTTGTTCTTGAGCGAGAGAGCGATAGTGGAGCAGATAAGCGGTGCTGGAGTTTTGAAGAAGCTTGATCGAGAAAGCGGTGTTAACTAAAAGCTGTGCGCAAGATTGTGTTAGGCAAGAAGTGGTCTGTGGTGTGCAGAGAGAGAAGGCTTGATGGATTTGTGGTGTGGTGTTTGATGCCAGTGCTTGTGAAGGGCAGAAATGCAGGAGGCAGCCTAGCAGAGGTGAAGTGGTGTGATGCTGCACAGGAGAGCAGAGCTGACGGAGTAGGTAAGTGGGTGAGTGCAAGTGTTAAGCAAGTGGCTGAATGAGAATGGTTTGGGGGGGGGGGGAGGGTGTGTGTGACTGT
>NC_141024.2:21892500-22035000 GCF_052040795.2 Danio rerio
GCAAAATACCTTCAACAACTCATGTGCCAGTAACCTCTCCATCACATTCCTCAGCATTACACACTTTCTCTTTCGGCATCGCGCTCAGCTGTCATGCATGCTTATTTCTATTTAAGACCATGAACAAAAACACAAGATAAGCAAAAAGCTGCACTAGCATTTTCAGTGGTGACACCCACAGACGTCATCACCAACTATCAATCAGAGGAACCATTTCTCATGCATAGCACTTGCCTACAAGTATGCAATACAGCCTTTACGCTAATGACACAAATAGCTGATCAACCAACGCTGCGGTTCACTCAACTTTCTGAAAAACAGATCAACACTTTATCTCAATACTTCAGCATGCTTTCACTTCGCTATTTCACATCACATTTACCAGTAGGAATGACACACCACCACCTTACTCATAATTCTCTCTTCATAAAGCCATATATACACACTTATGGCTCTTACATGGACATAAAACTCTGTGGTATAGCCTGGCTCACATTGCAGTATTGCTTTCTCCTTGCATTCAATCCACTCCACAATTCTTTTCAATCGAGCCAAGACCACCTCATTCAGACCAACTCCAACCCATTGTTAGCACACACCCAAGCACCATTGCTGAATTCACACATGCCAAACAAACCATACAAATGAGGGAACCATGCCACCATCCACAACAAAAGTCTAGGTGGCAAAACACCCTAAATGAGGTTCTCTCACTTCTAATCAGACAAACTCTGGAGCACATTCATAGTACTGACAAAGCAATACAATCCAACAACTATATCACAAACTATTAAGGCACAATATAATAGGCACATACATACATATATATATATATATATATATATATATATATATATATATATATATATATATATATATATATATATATATATATATATGTATGTATGTATGTATGTATGTATGTATGTATGTATGTATGTATGTATGTATGTATGTATGTATGTATGTATGTATGTATGTATGTATGTATGTATGTATGTATGTATGTATGTATGTATGTCATTCTATTTCATGCCAAATAATAAAGTAAAAGCAGGTTCACCATTAACATCAGCTGTTTATCCCTAATTTATCTGTTCTTTCTTCCTATAATGGAAAGCCTGTAAGCCTATAATGCAAAAGGCAACTGCTATCACAAAGTGTTGCCTATAATTTGTTTATGCTGCTGATGATGATGATGATGATGATGATGTCTGTGGGTGTCACCACTCAGAATGAAAACACTCTACCACTTATAATCTCTTATTGTGTCTCAGATATTTAAATAAGGACACATGACAGCTGACCTGAACTCTGCACAATAAACGGTTAAACTCTGACCAATGTGAGGACAGTCCACTGCCAAATCACCTATTTCACCTATTTTGCGCCATTTACAAACTTTGCCATGTCAAAGCAAACATGTCAAAGCAAACCGCACCAACACCAACAAGAAACATGCTAACAATTTTCATCCCTGTTTTACAACTAAACTGATTCAATCCACAGGTGTAAAAACTCCCTGACACATCTACCTCACACTTCAAACAAAACTACATTTCTTTCAAAACAACTACCAAACACCATTCACAAAAACACTCCATGCTACTTCCAGCTCTATCTACATTTGCTTTACTCCTTCCCTCCCCCTTGATGGACACATTTCACTGCAGTAGCCTCTGTTCACCTTATTCCGTCACAATGGAGAAACACACTTCTCTTCCACTTTGTTTTACAACTTCTATTTCAATTTCCTATGACACAAATCGCTACCAATAATCAACACAACAAAACACACAAACTACTTTCTTGACAAAACAAAAGGCTGTTCATGACTATACCCATAAATCACAACAATATAATCACTAAATATCACTTTGCAACATCAGGCAGCGCAACTTTTACCTCCACATTTCGTTACTGCTCTAAACATGAATGGAGGTGAATCACACCACAACTCTCCACCCAAAGACTGCAGCCTCCATCACGCAGAGCCCACAAAACCACCCAGGACGCTTCACCCTCAAGTACTTGGCCTCAAGTACTTTGCCTCAACGCACAAGTCCCTGCCACAGCATGACACTCACCTCCTTCACCCACAACTCATAATCTGTAGACACTGCGCATTTTAACACAATCTAATGGACGTCTTCCTCATGCATCACATCCAATGCCAAGACCCCTTCTAATGCACATTCAACTTTAATCTTCACTCACTAATAATCAAACCAACAACACATGCACATCACACAACACTCCACATCAGCGCAATACCAACCCAATGGCGCTCAAGCACAACCTTTAAGTACTTCTGTTACTGTCACTCATTTACACTCTCTCAAATAAGCTCACACAATCACTCGCTGAGGCACTACCGTCTCAAAAAGTAGACTTTTATACTTGCAGCTGCACATTACTTATTTTAGCCAAAGTACAAATGTCAACCTTAAAGGTACAATATTGAACTGTACAACACTTTTAGCTGTGCTAACTTTATGAGCTATAAATATGTATCTTTGGACACCTGTTATCAACAAAAAACTACCTTTTCTAAAACTGCTACCTGACTAACACATTTTCTACCTTTCTTTCTGACAGTCTTAAGCCTCCTCAGTCTCTATCAAGCACTACATCAGCATCAAATAAACTACCTTTACTCTTACTCAAAACACAGACATTTACATTAGCCCACAAACAAACTGTTTCAACTGTACAGATATCATCCCTATCTTCACATCCCTAAATGCACTCATGACTACATCACATTGACTAAAGCATCACATACATTTCATTTCTTTCATTTTATAAAACATCTACACAACTATTTATACTTCACTTATTTCCCTCGAAAACATCATCCACAGCACACAAAGCTCTGCAATTGCTGTGATTGTACACTAAATCAAACATCCCTTTTTCTTTCCTATTGTATATACACACACAAACCCACAAATAATCATTAACAACTGGAAAGGGTTTGCATTAATTTCTGTATCATACTCAGCAAACCTCAGTGCTTTCAAAAAAACAACACATTATTATGTATACATATCAACAGTATACATGCAAAAACATGCCACCTCTTCATATGTATATATCAACGCAGTTTCTTTTTTTTCTTGTACAATTGACATTTCTCTCTGAGTCTTTTGTGTAGGCTCACACATTTTCCTTTTATACTCAAAAATATTTTGTCTTTATTGTCTTTTAAGAGACATACTGTAACATAAACATAGGAGGCAGAAAAAAAATGCTCATTTTACGACAAAACTTCAGATGGTCATTACACATTTAGGCACCTCAACTCATATATTATATATATATATATATATATATATATATATATATATATATATATATATATATATATATATATATATATATATATATATATATATATATATATATATATATATATATATATATTTTTTTTTTTTATTCTTATTTTGCCATGAATACTCTGATGGATGTCCACTCCAGCATGGGATAAAACATATCCTTTATTATACTTTTTGGATTATTAATAAACATGGAACTTTAAAAGCCTACATTATATGATGATCTTACTCTCATTCCTTTTCGCAGTATGCATTATGCATATGCATGTCATTGCTTTTTCTGTATGCCACATGCTTTGTTTCCTCAACATCTACCCAACCGAGTGGACCTGAACTGTTCAACAACTGGAAACAACTGTCGTCTCATTTATTTGACATTTTACATGTTCATTCTTTTAAAATAAAATACTTTGGATGCAAAATCTACTTTCTGTGTTTTAGCAAACTGCCAATTTGGATGTCAATTCTACCAGTTTTCTCTTTTTATTACACAACTGAGCATACAACAATGCTAGTATGACTTCATTCTACTGTCTGTGTGTGTGTGTGTGTGTGTGTGTGTGTGTGTGTGTGTGTTTATTCATGTCTGTATCAAAATTACAGGTCTACACTCAACTCTAATTAGCCAACTGGCTGTCTGAACTTTGTATGCTTAACATATTGACATATTGTTGCTAATTGTGTCCACACACACACACACACACACACACACACACACACACACGCGCGCGCACACACACACTTACTAAAACTTTTCTTGTATTTAACCAATCAGGTTAAAACACCTACCGTTCAAATCACAAGTTTACATACACTGTATAAAAAGGCACATAACCATTAAAAAACAAAATCAGTTGTTAATGTGACTACACTTTTTTTCCTTTCAAGTCTGATAGGATTACCAAATTTGTTTCTGTTATGCTTAATAGCACAATAATGAGAGAGATATTTTTTTGGAGAAAAAGTTATAACTTTTCTTGAAAGTCAAGTTTACATACAATAAGATTATTATGCCTCTGAGAAAGCTCTGATGATGGTGTCAAGGTTTTGGAAGTTTCTGACTGGCTAATTGACAACATTTCAGTTCATTGGAGGCACAACTGTACAATAGTATTTAAGAAAAACCTCAAACACACTGCATCATTTTGTGACAACACGGGAAAATTAACAAGCCGCAATCAACAAAAAAAGCCAGATAACAATTGGCTAAATTACACTGGGAAAACAATAATGTTTGGAGACATGTCCTGTGGTCTGATGAAACTAAAATTGAACTGTTTGCCCACAATAACCACTGTTACATTTGGAGGACAAAGGGGACAGCTTACAAGCCTAGGAACACCATCCCAACTGTCAAGTATGGGGGAGGCAGCATAATCTTGTAGGGCTGTATTGCTCCAATCCACAGCATAGATGGCATCATGAACAAAGAACATTATGTACAAATACTGAAGCAAAATCTCAAGACATCAGCTAGGAAATTCAAACTTGCCCGCAAATGGCTCTTCCAAACAGTCCATGACCCTAAGCCTACTGCAAAATAAGTTGGAATGTGCTTTAAGAACAACATAGTGAAGGTTTTGGAGTGGCCATCACAAAGCCCTGAACTCACCTCTATACGAAATTTGTGGCCAGAGTTGAAAAAGCTTATACCTGCAAGGCAGCCTACAAATCTGACTCAGTTATACCAATTCTGTCAGGAGGAATGGCCCTTCAAACTACTATATGAAGCATGTGGATACCCAAAACATTTGACCAAAGTTAAACAGTTTACAAGCAAAGCTAAAAACATACCAAGGGAATGAATGTCAACTTTTGACTGTCTACAAATTAATAAAACATTCTGCAAAATAAAAAGTCAAACTCACTTTTCTGCCATGTAACAAATTTCAATTATTTAGGTAATCCAAACATACCTACAATAGTAAACAATATGTCTGATTTATCATCAGACTTTTTTTTTTTTTTTAAATGGTTACGTTCCTTTTTTACAGTGTTTGTAAACTTCTGGTTTTAACTGTATACGTATGACACACTTATTGATGTTATTATACCAAAAGTACAATTTTTCTTGTTGTTTTCAGATTTTGTCTGTGTAATATATATATATATATATATATATATATATATATATATATATATACACACACACACAAACACACACACACACACAAACACACTTGAAGTCAGAATTATTAGCCCCCCTCAATTATTAGCACTTCTCTATTTTTTTTTCCCCAATTTCTCTTTAATGGAGGGAAGATTGTTTCAGCACATTTCTAAGCATAATAGTTTTGAAAACCTATTTCTAATAACTAATTTATTTTATCTTTGCCATGATGACAGTAAATAATATTTTACTTGATATTTTTCAAGACACTTCAATACAGCTTAAACTGACATTTAAAGCCTTAACTACCTTAATAAGGTCAACTAGGCAGGTTATGGTAATATTTAGGCAAGTTCTTCTATAACGATGGTTTGTTCTGTAGACTATCGAAAAAAAATTAGCTTAAAGGGGCTAATCATTCATTTTGTCACAAAAATAGTTTTTACAAAATTCAAAACTGCTTTTATTCCAGCCTAAATAAAACAATTTAGACTTTTTCTACAAGAAAAAATATTATCCGACATACTGTGAAAAAAATCCTTGTTCTGTCAAACATCATTTGGGAAATATTTAAAAAAGGGAAAAAAATCAAAACGGGGCTAATAATTCTGACTTCAACTGTGTGTGTGTGTGTGTGTGTGTGTGTGTGTGTGTGTGTGTGTGTGTACGCACATAAATACATACATACTTACAGGGGGAAATAAGTAATCAACGCATCACCATTTTATGTCAGGCAACTTATTTCTAAAGGTGCTAATGACTTCACATTTTAACCTCATGTTCATAACAATAAAACAATTTTATGTAAAGACAACTATATTAATTACTTCACAAATTAACTTGTGTAATACATTAAAATGACACAGGAAAAACTATTCCACATGAAAAAGGGGGATGTACAAAAGCAGTGGAAGCACAGACAGCAGCTCAACTCTCTCAGCCGTTCTTCAGCAACCCTCTGCCTTTCCTCATTGGAATTTAATATCAGCTGCTTCACTCCAACATCTACATTACCAGTACCAGGATGATGATGAAACCACAATGGACATTTCAGCAAGACCATGATCCAAAAAGGCTACACAGTGGCTCAGTGGTTAGCACTGTTGCCTCACAGCAAAAAGTACACTGGATCCAGTCCCAGCTGGGCCGCTTTGCATCTCTCTGTGGAGTTTGCATGTTCTCCACATGTGCTGTGGGTTTCCTCCAGGAGCTCCAGTTTCCCCCAGTCCAAAGACATGCAGTATAGGTCAATTGAATAAGCTAAATAGACCGTAATGTATGTGTGTAAATGACAGTATATGGATGAGTGTATGGTTTTTCACAGTACTGGGTTGCAGCTGGAAGGGAATCCACTGTGCTGGATAAGTTGACAGTTCATTCCGCTGTGGCAACACCTACTGAATAAGGGACTAAAGGAAAATGGATGGATGGATGGATGCTCTAAAACAAAGCCAAGGAAACTCTCCAATGCATTCAAATAAAGAAAATGAAGCTGTAGAACAACCCAGCCAATCACCTGACTTAAATGCAATATAAAATACAAAATAAAGCTCAGATTTGCTAGAAAACAGCTATCAACATATTTAACACTCTGTTGAAGTCTGTAGAAAAACTCACACCTCAGCAATTCATGACACTTCATTCCCCATTTGAGGCGTCTTTAAACTGCCATCACCAAAAAAAATATTATTTCATACATTTCAGTACTTTTCACCAAAATCTAATTCAATTACATCTCAACAGGTTCTTTACAATACTTTTCACAGAAAAGAAAACTTGATGTGTTCAATACTTTTTCCCCCAATGTATGTATGTATGTTTGCATGTAGGTATGTGTTCCCCATTAATATGACAACACCCCACCATGTACTGTATGCTTGTCAAATGTAGCCATTACCAAACCACATTCACGTTCTCACCCTGTTCAGCAGGTCGATCTCCTCCTTCAGCTTCATGATCAGCTCGTCCTGCTCCTGATATGCCTTCAGCAGCCGCTCGTTCTCCTCTCTCTCCAAGGCCAGCTCCTGTCAACACACAACTCATCATATACAAAGCCTTGCAAAGCCCTGCATCACACCGATACACCCACATGGCTCAGCCATAAACTACCCTACATTACAAAAATCTCACCTCAACTGTTCAATAACACATATCATTTGACAAAGATCATTTTTTTATATATATAAACACACACAAAAAAAGACATGCGCTTTACATGAATTAAGTAAGCTAAATCTTTTGCTGTGTATGTGTGTGAATGTGTGAGAACTTGACAGTTCATTCCACTGTGACGAATAACAATGAATAAATAGGAATATATACATACACATACACACACATATATACCATACATACATGCATACATTTTTTTTTTCTTGAGCGGAAGGGGCTGCCCTAAACAATCCCTTCAAGCCCATTCATTTCTGTATATACAATGCTCTACAACACACTAACATTCAAAATTTTCAAAACACTGACATTTCTTACCTGCTGAAAAATGAGCAATTATTTTGGTTTTGTTTTTTCAACAATTCACTTCTGCTCACTAAGCCTGCATTTACTTCATCCAAGCTACAGCAAAAGACAACGCAGTCTTACAATTCATCTACTGCTTCACAATTAGGGCTGGGTGATTTGGCAAAAATGCAATCTCAATCATTAGTTCTCATATTCAACGATAACCATTTATTTCCATATCAGTTGTTCATGCTACCAGATCTCGAAGAGTATCCCAATAATGACTGAAGCCACAAAAATGAGAGGGCCCATTAAATAGTATAACCCATTTTCCGTGGCCGATACTTTTTTTGCAGCCAAAAATTCTGTGCATCTATAATATCAACACACTTCTACATTTCCATTGTTTCACATTTCTGCTGTGTGATTTGCTTTTAGATCAATTTTACACTCAAAAACCCAGAGCTTAGAATTATTATTAACATAAATTTGATCACTATTCCAAATAATATAATTTATCCACCCAGCTCTACTTTAAATAAACTTTTTTCTACTTTTTTCAACATTACTCCACCCACCATTCATTCACAAATCATTTCAATGAATATGCTCATTTGCCATTTAAAACAAACTCTTCTTCTTCTTCTTCTTCTTCTTCTTCTTTTTCTTCTTCAATAATGATGACATTCATTTATTCATTCATTCATGATGATGATCATGATGACTACAATTATTATTATTATTATTATTATTATTGTTGTTATTATTCTCACCATCATCATCATTATTATTATACATATTTTCATCATTATTATCAGCATCATTGTTATTATTATCATCATCATCATTATTGTTATTATAATCATCATCATCATCACCACCACCATTATTATTAGCATCATTACACTACTTCACAATAGCAGTGCATAATTCATCTTCACTCTTCACTTTTTCTTCATGCAGGCTTGCTCAGCAAACAAACAGTACATGTACAGTAGTACAGTACAGCGCGACACATTTTACTCTTACAAAACTTACAAAAGTCTTACAAAAGGCCCATCCTATATGCAAAACTATGCAAACAGCTTCTACAATTAGATACAGTATATATACATTTACAGTTTTTCTCAGTCGCTTTGGTGCACTTCTCACAACACTATTTACATCTGCACAACAGTTCATGCATTTCTCAAAACAATAAGTACAAACTGCAAAACCCTAGCTGATAACCTGCACTTGCTCAAAATAGAGAGCTCATTCCTCAAAATAAAGTATTGATGTCAATGAAAGTGTCAGTGTCACCAAGATGAAAAGTCCTGCCACCATTGTTTATGAACAAGATAGTAGATGGCTTTGTCATGTTTTCATTATGACAGTTTACATTTTTGCAGAGGCAAAAAAAGTCAGATTTTAGTGATGCTTTCTGAAAACGCTCAAGACAACACTATATACTATTTGCACAGCCATTTGAAAACTACAGTAAAGTTACACATCACTGCATTTAGTAAGGTATCTGAGTACAATACACTGAATATGTGTTTCACAGTTTTACTGCTTATGCTCTTTGCAATTCTAATTTATTCACAGCATTGTGCAAAAGAAAAAATACACCTTATTTACAGTACAACAAACATAAACGTCCCTTTGGGTAGAGCTGTGCTCAACTGTAAACAATATTGCAGTACATATTGGAACTGAACCTACAACATTCATAGGTCTGTAAATCATTCATCTAATTGTTCAATTTAGAAGACATTTTCAGGAAAAAAAGATTCAAATATTTTTAGAAAATTTGTTTGACAGATTTTCACAGCTAGTTTAGCATTTTTGTATGTAATGACTCAAGTAATGAAATGAGGACTATTAGTTTTATATGGAATGACTATTCAGCATTCACAAGGTTACTTCATTTTGACTGACAGGACATACACAAATGATCATGTTATACAACAGCAGAGAGGTGTATGAAAGCAATTGATGCATCCAAAAGCATTTGCAATTTGCTGGAAGGAATAAGAAACTGCTACTATGATGTGCACGAATGACTAATTGTTTTGAGAAATGCATGAACTGTTGTGCAAATGTAAATAGTGTTGTGAGAAATGCACCAAAGCCACTGAGAAAAACTGGAATATCACTACAAAACAATTCACTTTTTTTTCCCTCCATTTCAGCATTGACACTGTGCTGACATTTCAGCATCACCCATGCACACTTTGCTCTCTTGGCATTTCGGAAAAGCACTGCGGACAGACACGTATTACACAGAAAGGTCAGGACTGTGCTGACACAACTTACAGCACTTTAAACTGCACCACTGATTTAGGATGAGCCGAAAGATAGCACAAAGCCATTACTGAAACTAACTCAAATCAGCACCTTTTCCCTCAGGTCAAAGGCAATCCAGGCTATGTGTGCGTGCAATATAGTACAAACTGGACTACAAAGAAGACGCATGTGGAAAAGGTTGATGGGGATGATGGGACTCAACTCACCCTCTCCAGCTCCTCCACCCTCCTCTCCAGGGCTGTGGGTGCACCGTCGCTGCTGTCCCGTCCATGGCGATGACGATGTCTGCTTCCCTCTTCATCGCTGGGCAAAAAAACAAAAAATACACTGCTGAAAAACACTAATGCCGAATATACTTGCTTCTAACCTTCAACCTCTCCTCATTTGGCCAGCACGGGGGCTCAGTGGTTAGCACTGTCACCTCACAGCAAGAAGGTTGCTGATTCCAGTCCTGACTGGGCCATCTGGCATTTCTGTGTGGAGTTTGCTCTAGAAAATAAAGATCACAATTTTCTCTCAATTCTGTAGATGTAAAATAAAGGTTAATATGTGTGGGCTATTATTATAGTTATTCTCAAACATGTGAAAAAACAACAGCAATAATATTATGGCATGGCATGAACAATCAGTTTTATATAGACGATTTTCAACTTTATTCTGTCTGTACACTTATTTATTTGCCCAAATTGATCAAATCTCTGCTTGTGTGAAGGACGTCAATGATTGGCTTAACTCAACATGGACAAAACTGAGATCAATTTTCATTGGCACCCCAGCTCTTCCCAGCAATATTTCCACCACTTTCTCCTGTGAGATTGCTGGCTCTCACATTCAAACATCCACTTCTGTCTAAAATGTAGGTGTAATCTTCCACTCCGCACTATCCTTTCAGTCTCACACTAAATCAGCTAAAAAATCTTTCAAATTGCCCAACTGCGCCTCTTCATCAGTAGCAAGGATGCTGAGACTTTGTCCATGCATTTGTCTCTTCACACATCGACTACTGTAATGCTCTTTTCAATGGTCTGCCTGCCAGCCTCATCTCCAGATTACAACATATTCCAAACTCTGCGACTACAATACTCACTAATACCATACGTTCTGCTCATATAATCCCAGTCTTGTTTGACCTACACTGGCTCCACGTCGCATACTTCATTAAATTCAAAATTCTTCTCCTTGCATTTAGATCCTTAAATGGCCTAGTTCCCCTCTTATTTTTCCAACATGACTATCCCCTACACCTCTACCTGCTCATTATGTTCCTCTGACTCTGGCCTTCTCACTGTCCCTTGGTGGGGGGGGGGGGGGGGGGGGGGATCATCTAATGTTATTGCACCTAAACTCTGGAACTCTGTACCACACTCACTTCGTTCTGTTAATAATATCTCACAATTCAAATCTTTACTTAAAACTCAAAAATTTTCTGAATGCTTCACTTCTGATCTGACAAACTGACCACTTCATTTGATCCACCTCCGCTCTGCTTATTAGTCTCTTGGGTCTTGTTTTTTATTTCCAGTTTGTTATATTTAACTTCCTGTATGTTTGTGAACCTAATGTTGCCTCTACTTATGTCTGCTTGTACTATCTCTTTTTGTTACATTCTTTGTAAAGTGTCCTTGAGCTCTGAAAAGGCACTAAATAAAATGTATTATTATTATTATTAATATTATTATTATTATTATTATGTGTAGGTCTACTGTTGGTTAAAATGCTCAAATTTGTATAGACCTGGAACGGTGGACTTGAACAGACTTTTAATTTGTCCTGGTCATTAATGCACAGTAAAATTATGATATCAGGATACATTCGTTCATTCATCATTCATTTATTTTTTTTTTGGCTTAGTCCCTTTATCAATCCGGGGTTGCCACAGCAGAATGAACCGCCAACTTATCCAGCACTTTTTTAATGCAGCGGATGCCCTTCCAGCCACAACTCATCTTTGAGAAACATCCACACACTCTCATTCACACTCATACACTACGGACAATTTAGCCTACCCAATTCACCTGTACCGTATATCTTTGGACTGTGGGGGAAACCGGAGCACCCGGAGGAAACCCACGCGAACGAAGAGATGCAAACTCTACACAGAAGCGCCAACTGACCCAGCCGAGGCTCCAACCAGCGACCTTCTTGCTGTAAGGAGACAGCACTACCTACTGTGCCACTGCGTCGCCACTTCAGGATACAACTATTCATAATTCTGAGGTTGAAATGTTATGTTTGACATATATGCTTGCAATATGTTATTGTCAACATTATTAGACCATGTTTCCTACTCTTAAAATCAGACATTTGTCATGATCAGATTCCCTCTTGCATTATATTTAACATTATATAGGCTACAGTTATACCGACACTGTTGAACATCTATTCTCACGCACTCTGTGTTTGTATGAAAGAAAAACATATTAAAAGCTTGTCAAAATCATTACTCTAAAATGCGAAATGCGGTTCCCAAACAATCTCTCTCTGCCAAAAACTTGATTACATGTTATTCACAGCCTATGCTAATTCTGGTCACTATATTAGACATCGAGTGCACTCGCCCTCTCTGTGGTAACAGCTCATAGTCAGCTCACGTGTGATTTCGTGGCCGTGAATACATCATTACATGAAGACAGAAATTACATTTTTTGGTAAATTATACCTTATGAATACAGTATGGGACACTTTAAAAACCATTTGGAGGTGTCCACGTTGCTGAGCAATGTATGAAAACAACATGAAAACTTGTGCGGCCGCCTTTATGCTTCTCTCCTCAGCTAGATTAAGGTCATCTAGGTGGTCAAATCGAGATTGCGATCTTTTTTCGATTAATCGTGCAGCTCTAGTGTGTGGATGTTTCCCAGTACTGAGTGGCAGCTGGAAGAGCATCCACTGTGTAAAACATATGCTGGATAAGTTGGCTGTTCACTCTGCTGTGGCAACCCTCTAATGAATAAAGGGACTAAACCCAAGGAAAATGAATGAATGAATAAATGAATGTCCACATTTTAAATACACTCCATAAACTATAAGAGCTCATGCTAAATAACTAATGGCTACTTGGGACTCGCTGTCCATACACCGCTAATGGAGGTGCTTCTGAAAAGCCGAATCAAAACAAAAACAGAAAAACATCAACTACAAAAATAAATCATTAGGTGCGCAGCTTTCCATTCAGCGGTGTGCTTATAAAACACACCTTACTCAAATATTCTTTTTTCATCCCTTAAAATGACACTTCAACCTTTCTCCGTCTTAATGGCTTGGAGAGTGCATCATTTATTTCACACCAGCGGAAATAAGAAAACTGAACTCTGACATTAACAGAGTATGAAAAGCCTTTTATGGCACAGTACAAAGCATTACAGCAATGTGCTTTCATTAGCCAGGAGAACTGAGCTGCTCCATGCAGGATTGGGATACTGCTGTGCAGCTGCTCACACTAAATAATCCTTCATAACAACCTCTTTTTACACTTTTTTTTTGTCTCACATTCACTAACTCGCATGGGCGTGCATACACACAGGGAATATAATAAGGATTATAACTCTCCATAAGCATAATGTTTTGTTTTTTTTTACTGTAAAACTTATTACATAACCCTAAACTAAACTCAACTCTCAAAGGAAACCATGTGGCAACATGTCATTGACTATGTTTACTGTACATGGACATCAGTAATCAAATGATTTGCCTTAATCTGAATAAGTCAATACTTTGATTAAGGTGTTTACATCAGTTGCTTTTTGCATGTCTCTTTCATGATCCCATTTTTCATGGTCTAGCACTTAATTCAATGAACATCACTGCGTCACCACACTATTCACTTTTCTACAAAGTTTCATGTAATTTCGGGTGTTTAATTTTGAATTTGTTGACTTTCACTGCAGTTTGGCACTTTCACTTTCATTCAGGAACATTTCATGCATGCCCCTGTGACAAACTGAGGTATTGGATGCGAGTGTAAACTGCTGGATGAGTGTACTTTTAATGGAATTACATACCGCACACCATATGGGGAAAAAAATCTCAGCATTTCATCATGCTTAGGTGCAGAGAATAGTGTCAGCTATTACAGCTAGTTTAGCCGTTGGTGTATAGACTTCCCTGTCACAAAATGGAGCAAAAATTCTACACGACTGTAATAGTTAGATTGCTATCTTTACATACAGTGTCTGTCCTGCACTTCAATTATGCCACTAAAATCGTCACACTCCACATCTTAATTCCATTTTTGTTTAGTTGGACTATGACCTTAATCGGATTTAGGTCATCAAAAAAAAAAACACTGTTTAGATGGACTCTTAATCAGAGTATTGTCTTACTCATATTAAAATCAAAAATAAAATTATTGGTGTCCATGTGAACGTACTCAATATCAAACACCCAATTATTTCTAAATTTCTTTAAAAACATTTCCAATTACAAGGACTAATGGCATGTCCATGTAAACCACTTTAACACTGTAAACCTAGGTTATGGCCATGTCACTATATAATTTGATGTCCTTCTTAACCACATAAACCAGCACACACAGCCACAGACTCTGTGACTCTCTCTGACTCTTTCTGACTCTCTCTTCTCTGACTCTTTCTCTTTCTCTCTCTCTCTCTCTCTCTCTCTCTCTCTCTCTCTCTCTCTCTCTCTCTCTATCTCTCTCTCTCATATGCATGTTTCCACCTATGTATTCAGTTTCATTTGAAATGGCAATACAGAAGCTACAGTACATGTGCTGCAAATGTTGTTTTGTTTTTTTTTGAAGTCAACACATTTACATCCACAGCAAACCCTTGTGGCTGCTCTCAGCTAAAATGACAAAATGACCCTACTCACTACAACCTGCTATTTTACATTTCAAACACTTACAATTCACTGAAAAAAACAAACTTAAAATATTTTTACTCGAACATTACCATCACATCAGCTCTGAAAGTGACAAATGCAACACCAGGCCTAAAAAATGTCCTGCTGTCTTACATTCAATTGGAAAAAATTTAATACATGATTCAAGGCTCGAAACGCAAGTCCCTAGACAAATGGTCTACCTTTATTAAATACTTTGAAGAGCTCCCCCGCCTTTACAAACAAACAATCAATAAATTAATCAGTAAATAATCCATCCATCCATCCGTGTATGTATGTATCTATCTATCTATCTATCTATCTGTCTATCTGTCTGTCTGTCTGTCTGTCTGTCTGTCTGTCTGTCTGTCTGTCTATCTATCTATCTATCAAACATTATTTCTATTTTGTACTCTTTAAATGTTCCCAAACCTTTCATGTCAAATAATAACATATTGACTAAAAAATATGATATAATGTATACCCTCACTGTTAACGTTGATATATCTGGAAGGTTTTGTGTTTCAAGATGATATGACCCATTTTTTTTTTTTTAATTAAGATGCACCTCTTTTGTATTTTCCTTCTTTTAGATGTTGCCAAGCCTCTCATGTTAAATGATATAGACTGAACAAATCTGTACACTCAGAACTCTGTACACTCTGATTTCTCACTGTTAACTCAGAAATTCTGGAAATATATATATTTTAGTTTTATGGTAGGGAGGGGTAATGTACTGCTTTAAATTGTAAAAACTCAATAAATAAATATTAAAACAAAAAGCAAAAACAATCCTGCTAGAAGGGGAATAGACTTCAGTCGTGTGACTCTAACACAGGGGGCTCTGGAGCTCTGTTTGCAACATTCAATACAAATTTTCCATTTAAGATTGTTGTCCTGCCTAATCTCAAAGCATCTCTCACTTCACACACACTGCACTTCTAATCCTCCTAATAATGAAGTAGTACAATTAATGGTTCATCTAATGAGCATTTTCAGGTCAAACTTACTGAATTAAACATGCCAGAAACCAAACCAGTCCAATACTTAGGGACCTAAATTGTTTGGTCACATAATAAAAATAATAATAATAATTCCTCACATTTATAAAGCACTTTTATGCACTCTACACTTTACACATTGGGGGGAATCTCCTCGTCCACCACCAGTGTGCAGCATCCTCCTGGATGATGCGACAGCAGTCATATTGTGCCAGACCACAAACCACACACCAGCTGATTCGTAGAGAGCGATGAAGCCACATATAATATGGGGATGCTTAGAAGGCCAAGTTGGCAGATTTGACCAGGATGCCGGTGTTAAACCCCTACTCTTTTTCGAAAAACATCCCGGGATTTTTAATGACCACAGAGATTTAGAACCTCGGTTTATCGTCTCATCTTAAAGACGATGCTCACAGATAATATAGAGTCCCCTTCGCTCTACTGGGGCGTTAGGACCCACAAAGACCGCAGATTGAGTGCCCCCTGCTGGCCTCATTAACACAGCTTCCGGCAGCAACCTAGCTTTCGCATGTTGTCCCCCATCCCGACACTGCCCTGCTTGGCTTCAGTGGGCAACCATGTGAAGGTTGCAGAGAGCTAGCTGCTAGGTCATGCCAATGTTAGTAATATTATCACTTCATATTAAGATTCAACTTTTTAACCAACCTCTAAATACACTACTCCACATCTACTTCATTAGGACTGCTGCCTCATTTGCACTAATTTCTAATCAGCCAACTTCCTTATTGTAATAAAGGACACATGCTGCATTTCCTGAACCCTGCATAAGGCCGAGTTGCCATCCTCAGCTTCTATTAACAATTTCATCCCACTTATACTTTTCACACTTAACACACTTACATTTCCAGCAAACTGCCTAACCACAGATGCCCTTGGAATGGCCTAGCATAGCGGCCACAACTTCTTATTTTCAAAATCTAAAATTGTACTTTCGCAACTCAAAATTGGCCTCTTTCGAACGTGGCACAGCACTTGTTCAACACAAACAACCACAGAAAAAAGCAGAAATAACAATCAAGAAAGCCCTGAAGGAAAGCGCTCTAGTAATGCGTCCGGATAAGGTGTGTGTGATGTATTTCGCTCGGCCTCTATCAGTGTAGTGTAGTCTGAATCTGATAGACTGGGAGAACGGAGCAGATGTCCAATCTGAATGTTCATGTCCTGGGAATGTAACAGCCACTCTGCTGCATTAGTCCCCTGTGGAGAGGAAACGGGAGGAGGCAGAGGTAATGATCTGCTCCTGGAAACCCAGCAGGGGTGGGTGTGTGTGTGTGTGTAATACATAAAGGGGAAGAAGGGCAGGGGCCATCTCTAAATGTGCTGGCCATACTATCTGGCTGAATGTTTGAATCCTTCTCAAAACAATTCTACGCAACTGTGCCCGTTGCTCAACAATCAATTCTTGCTTACCACTCAACTAAGCGTAGTAGAGAAATAAACATTTTACTTGTCTCTCAAGCACTGAATATAGCAATGGAGCTGGTATTTCATGGAACCACTAACTCCTCCTTTTGTTCTGATGCGTTGTGGGTGCATTGGTAGCAATCTCAGCTGCGCCGTTCTGCAGTCCACCTGTCGCACCGGCTGCGGAAGAGCCCTGGGTGTTCGAGTGTGGCTACTGGGGCAGAAAGACGGGCAACTAATCAAACTGCCAGACTGCGCTTCAGATGGGCTTTTGTCTGCGGTGCCCTAGACCCACAATGCAATGCCGCTTTTGGTACAAAATGTACAAGGCGGCATCCCAAATACCACGTCTTACCCATTTTGTGGATGGCCAAGAACGGTATGCGACAAAAATATAATCTCTGAATGCAAAATACACATGAAAGAGGATGCAGAAAGTGCCTACATGACCTACAGCAGTACTTCTGCTGACATGAGGTCATGGGGAGAATTTGTTAATGGCTGTAAAAGTGCTGGTTGCTTTCATGATAATAACAACATGACTCATGTTGGATGTGCACAATAAATTCATGCTATGTTTACATTATATACAATATTCTTTTTAAAACAAATTGTTCTTGCGGTGTAACGGTTCGGAACCCATAATGGTTTTTAGATACAGATCGGACCATTTTTCAGATCAGCCAAAAAGGGGAGGAGACAAATGTAATTTGCTTTCCATTTAATGCAAAAACAGTACTGCAAGACACTTGGTTTCAACAAACAGAACTTAGAATCTGTAATTTTTTTTTAATGTAAAAAATAAATAATCAGCTGAATAAAAATAATTTGTAAAATATTTAGTACTGTGAAAAATTCACTGTTACTACTGTTGCTGATGACACTAAATGTAGAAATCTAACATTATAATTTGTACACCTCATATATATTTTAGTCTCATTTTCAATAAATGATTTATTTATTCACTCATAAAACTTCATGTTTCATTGCTAGATGTGCCATTTTTAAGGATTTGTTCAGTCACATATTTTTCATAGCTGCTTTTCTCCACCTATTGGTTAAATAATGTAATTGCTGCCTATAACTTACATTTTTGAGCATACGATAGTGATTTTATTCTTTATCATAAACATCAGTGGTTTATATCTAAATTAGCAACTGTTATCCCAGTATTTCTGTGTTATTTGACTGTTTGTAACTTCATAACTAACTCAAAAAAACTAAACACTGAATCTCTTTATTGATTTTTGTGTTTTTCAAACCCAGATTTGAATGCAGCGATTCGAACAATTAATAAACATATGCAAATTACTATAGTTCACGTTGCGTGGGCGTTGAGATCCTGATCTTTTAACGATTAATCCTGCAGCTTACACTAAATGCATTAATGCAGGCTAAACAAGTAGTGACAGAAAACCCTTTTAATAACCTTAGAAACCCACCACATCCCAAATAACCCACTACAACTTCTTCCATCATCATTATATTTTACAGGAAAGCCTTAATGCTTTCATACATGAGATTTGAATGATGCGAGAGGCGATTTCTCTGTGATCGTTATAAATTTAGGATTAATCTATGGGATTAAATGGGAGCTCTGATTTTCCTTTAACTACTCCAAGTAAATACATAGTTTTATCAGGGAAAAATCTTCCAAAACTAAATATTTCACTTATTTTTACTTTTTTTATGTGATGGCTAGTAGCCAAGATGTGATGCGTGTTGAGGTGTTCCAAATCATTACTACTATACTGCCATGTCATTGGTAATATCCTCTAGGTCAGGGTTACCCAAACTCAGTCCTGCAGAGCCGGACTCCTAAATTGCATAGTTCCAACCCCGATAAAACACACCTGAATGGCTAATCAAGCTCTTTCTAGGTATACTACAAAAACTTCCAGGCAGGTGTGTTCAAGCAAGTTAGGGCTAAACTATGCAGGACAGCGGCCCTCCAGGACTGAGTTTGGCCCCGCTGCATTAGCTGGTGCATTTAACATTGGTTCAAGTTAATAAAACACAACTATAAGTCTTTAATTTCTTCATTTTTAAATAATACATTGCAGATACATTGTACGTGAAATATCAGTTGTTTACTCTCAGTAAGACACACCATTTAACAATATTTCATGCGAGTAGCACAAATGCTGCAGGGCCACATTTACATCAAAGCTTGTTAAGCACAACATGAGGACTTAAGCACTTAAATAAATGAATACAAACTATACAGGCATGTACACATCTAACAGATGTACTTCCAAATCTTCCTTTCAGTTCAGCAAATGCTTTTTTGAATGGCTTTAATACAATTATTTAAACACCTTAATAAATACCATCGGATCCTCAATCTCATCTCAACTGCTGCAAACGGTCTAAAAAATAGATCTGACATTTGGGAACGTTTACGAAAAACAGCCATTGTGGAGGCGGCAAATGTTTACGTGAGAGTCACGCTTGATGTTTCTTTGTCAGGCTTGCACGCTGTTTGCTTTGGGGTGAGGAATCGGGGGAGAAACTATAGGCTCAAACTTTTCACTTCCTATAACTTTCCTTTTAAATTTGTCCGCTCAGCTTGATACAAACAGTCCACTTGTATCCTTCAAGTGGAAACTAATTCAGGCCTGACTGCTCTGCCAACTGAGAGGACCAAAGCTCCTGGCAGTCTTACAATGGCTCTGAAAATGAGTCCAGTTAAGCCGGCCTGTCCTTTCGCAGGCTTTAAATCTTTCTTCTGACGAGACGCTTCTTTCTTGGCTATTTTGCTAAAGCAAATTTTCAAGTCGGGACACTTTCTTGGAATTTGACAGAAGCCACCAGATGACTGAATGCTCAAGAGCTGCGGTCATTGGCTAAAACCGATCTCTGCAAATAAATGCATCTAAACTGCTGACAGGTATTACATTCAGTCACACTCACCTCTTATGACTTCTGGATCTTGAATTGTCCTGCAAAAAAAAGAACAAAAATAAGGCATGAGAATGAGAAATTAGGCTTCGGTGGAAAAACAGACAGACAGACAGGCATAAATACAGTACATAAGGATAAACATGCAGACCATCCCACACACAGAAGCCTCTCGCTCGGTTCTGTTGGCCTTTGAACGCTGTGACTCACTCCAATCATACGCCCCTTTCTCTGATATAAACGCTCAATCAAACTAAGTAAATATATAGCAATAGATGGAGTCGCTGTAACTCACACTAAAGTGACCCTTATGATTGTGTTTCTTTGCTCCACAGAATGCATCAAAACAACTTTCATCACTGCCATTACCTACAGGTTACGTTTAGCATTCTCAAACTCTAACTCAGGATTGATATCCAACTGTTAACGCTTTCAAACCAATGTGTTTTAAGAGTGCCATGTTTAGTTAGTTACGACTAGTTTCTAGATTTCATATTCACCACAACACAGATACTCGGATATCTCATTATTTTTATTTGTGTCTGAGCGCGTGCTCCTGTTTTCCATTACATTAAACTAATTGTTTGTCTTATTGCCTCCAACCCCCTCCAAATATTATTTGGCTGAAGCAACATGATGGTAATCTAAATCTGCAGCACCACTATGATATCATCATCTCATTAAATACACAAAGATCAAGGAAAAAATGGGGAAATGTGCAATTTTAACCATAATAAAGCATAATCAAAAAAGGCCTGAGCCTATTCTTGTTGTGAATCTAGATTGCGTTTGCTGAGAAATTAAACCTCCGAGTAAAGTAGCCTGCAAGTTTCAATCAAATGCACAGTCTAAGCCTCGCAAAACAGTTCAAAGCAATGCCGCGTTCTACCTTCGAAATCGGTCCAAACATATGCTCTTACAATCTGTTTCTGCTCTGATCGAGAATGATTCATCCTGCAGGTTCAACCTCCTAAATACAAATGTGATTGTCTTCACAGTATTTCTTCTCATTTATAAATAGCTTTCTCTAGCCAACATATTTTCAGTCCGATGCTGTCAATACCATAACAAATAATGCTTAACAGATAACTTTTGGGCGGATTTGAACTATGCTGACCATATTCTCTTTCAGCCAAAAACCAATTATGCCACAATATCCATTCCTATTTTAATCAACATGTTTCACATCACGTCCTTGGTATGAGTAGATACTGAGGTCAACCGTATGACTGATGCCCTCTCACTTTTAAAATTAAGGCCTCACCATTGGCAAAAGTATAAGAAACATGACTAAACCCTCAGATCATTACGATAAAGTACATTTGAAATTCCAAGAGTTCATTCAAAGCAGGGTGAATTGGCCTTCAGCTATTATGCCCCCCACTATAGGGATGCTCATTTCAGTTAATTTTGCTAAATGACTATAAATATTAAATGATTATTAAGAGAACATAACAACAGAGCATCGTCATGCACCTGCAGTGTTTACAACAGCATAGAAAAACAGAATACACTACATTAAAGAATAAAATAAATAGTCCTGCCCTAAATGTTTTTCACTTATGGCGCGTTTTCACTGAGTGGTATATGGTACAGTACGGTTCGGCACACTTTTATGAGTGTTTCTACTGTCAAAAGGTACCTAAAAGCGAAGAGTACCGTGCCACTTTTGGGTACCTTTTGCAAAGTGTACCTAGCACAGCAAAAGGGTATCAAAGGGCAGAGCTAGACGCGCAGCTGAGCGTTATTGGTTTGCAGAGATACTTTACTTGCTTGTGCAACAAGCCAGAATAAAAACAAAGGTTGCTACATTTTTGAATACACAGCCGAGACATTACACTGTAACAATATACACATTTAATAACTAGCCATGGTCGACCCGAGCTCAAACAAAGCTTGTCGTCATCTTGATGAACAGCCACAAAGCCACAAAGAAGAGCAGATTCTACCCTGTGCCCCATAATTTTTTTGCAATTTTTTTGACTTTCTTACTTGTGCTCACGTGTGTGTCTATATTTGAGCTGATGATAATAACATGCGTGTGATTATTGAAGCGCTTCCGACATTCGATCCAGTCAACAATGAACAAATGCACAAAAAAACAGAGAAGCTAGAAAAAACAAAGGAGCAACTTTTTTTTTTTTACAAACTGCCATGTTTAACTATTATCATCACCTTTTGGACTATTATGAACTCGGGAATGACGGAAATACTTCTAACAGAGGTTACATGTGCTGGCGAAGATTAAAGATACAGATGAGAGGTTTGCACTGACTGTGGGGTATATTTCCTGTTGTTTTTGAACCCAAATAAGGACTAAATGTATGCTGTGTGTAGTTTTTTTGTAATTGGTAACATATCAGAGACTTTAAGGGTCTGTTTGTGTTCATATATGTTGCATTTATTTATTTATTTTATGTAACTGTAGACGTTACAGTAGACGTTACTATTTTTATCATTGATCTGCAGTTATAATCAAATCATGTTCATAGAAAACTTAGTAATGAACATTTATACACAAGTATTTATGTGTATAAACCATCTGTTTTGTGAGAAGTGCTTCTCATATGATATGACCCATACAGCTTTACTGTAGACATTTTCTGAAACGAAAATGACGTTGACCGACCTGTACCATACCGTACCACTTAGTAGAAATGGGCCATTAAATGACAGATTTAGATTTTAAAATGAAAAGACTCACTGAATCCTTTTTAAGAATGTTGTTTTATTCCCATCATATGTTTTTTTTTTTCAGTTAAATGAAATATCAGGCTACCTCAAATCGATCACTCCATGGAAAATATGCATTTAATTAACTCTCCGCTGTTATTCTTATATCACAAACCTTTGTCAACATTTTTAATAGAAGTCACTATTTTAAAGATTATGTCTTGAGCGTCTTGTTTCACCTTAAAGCTTTTGTGCTTTTATTTCCTCTCTCTAACTTACAGTTCATGTGTGCACGCTGCGTGTGATGAAAGACATGAAAAGGCGCATATGCTGACTGTTACTGGGATACCGCCCCGCGAGTTAACAAATATGTGTTGCACATTTATGCAGCCAATTAAAAAACTAATTATTACATTTTTTATTGCTTAACTGATACAATTAATCCCCTTGCAGTTAACGGTGAATCGGTTAATATGAGCATCCCTATCCCCTACTGCTGCAATCAGCTTCTAGAAAAGATCAGATGTGCTCCAACATTAGGTACATTCAAATCAAGACTACTGCAACAACGCATGTTTAGCTGTGCCTATAATGATTAAGCACTGTGCTAAGTCCGACAGAATATTTGTCTTTTTCATTCTATTAAATCCTGCTTTAACACATTTTAATCTTTTCTAAATTCTCGTTTATTTTATTCTTGTTTATGTAAAGCACTTTGAATTACCATTGTGTATGAAATGTGCTATATAAATAAACTTGCCTTGCCTTTAACTGTGTGACAATGGGAAGTCTAATGTAGTGCAATTTTCAGTTACCTAATTAAAAGCAAGTCCCATTCAAACCCCTACCCTGCTATCCCCAACCCACCATATCATATTTACATTTCTTAAGCTGTTACTCTTATACAATAACAAACGCATTACATCACTGAAGTCAAATGGCTTGTGAATGAACACTATTGACTTGCGTGCATTCTAATGACCTTATATTGTATAATACAAGCTATACATATCACATACTGTATAGTTTTTGCATATGAGCAAAGCTAAAACCCATAAATGCAATGAAAAAAACATTTTGGAGACATGAGAGCAAAGAAACAGAAGATAAAGTCTGAGCAGAGAAAAAGAGAGAGAGAGAGAGAGAGATAGAGAGAAAGAGAGAGAGAGAAAGAGAGAGACTGGGAGACTGAGATGGAGAAAGCAAATATATTCATTGTATTCAGCCCAATTTCTTTTCTGATAAACTGCACATTGCTTAAAAAGGAAATTCATAGCTGTTTGCCATCTGACGGCCTTTGTGATTTTGACAGCTAATTTAAAAGGTAAAATCGCAGGATCTCACAAGTCCAGTGTAATAAAGTCCAGCACAGGCCTGCTCTGGCATTCTGAGGCTGCGCTCGTGTGCCCTAAATCTTGCTTTATGCCATAAACATTCAAATCGCGCTGGAGAAAAGCCGGCTGGCCCGTGAACATTGCAAATTTACCCACACTGCCTTCATGAGATTGAATACAAACGCTGAAAGCCCCTGGTTTAAGGTGCAACAATATAATTAAATATCAAAAATAAAAAGCAAACGCTGAGAATTCCAGCGGTTAGGCAACGTTTTAAAAGGAAACAGCATTTAATTGCACTATGCAAATGTGCTTTTTCTCCATCACATCATTAACAGGCGCCTTTGTCAGGTGAAAATTACACTGCCACTATCTTGTCGTTCTTCTTTCTGGGGTCAGTTTTGGTGACGCATGGGAAATCCCACCCAGAGCATGCACTGTCTTCATACCAGAGGTGCTAATTAAAAATGCAAATGAGCATCAACACTTTAAGACTCTAAATTAACCCCATATAGCCATGCAACTGATGTGTCTTAAACCCTAGTAAGATTTCTACTTGTGTGTTTGATAATATGTCCTAATCAATGTCTAAAAACTGATCTGGGTACTATGAATCTAATATATTTGCCACAATCATAAAGTAGGAGATTTTTGTTCTCACTCTTTGATTTAAGTCATGAATATGTTTACACACATTTAGATACATTTCATCAGTGACAACATCTAAAATAAAACTCGTCTACATATTGACAGGACTGTTTTGTGACATCCTGTAACGTGAACTGAACCAAAACAGACAACACAGTAAAGCAGCCGGAGCTACTCCTCTCAATTTTGGGGTCTACGCACAACTCTAAACTCCACTTTTTAATGAGTTGTAAAAGTTGTCAGTTTAATTCATTTATGATTTGATGGATGAAGTTGTGCATTTATTCAAAAATTCCCCCCCCAAAAAATTAAAATAAAAAATAAAACGTAGAAATGAGGAAAACAACAAGCAATTAATCATAACAGAGAAAATAAACAGCAATTGATCATAATACTATGACATCATTTAGAAACTACAACATGAACGTCTTAAAAATTAACAGCTTAGTTTGTTTGTTTGTTATTTGATTGTTTTATTTAGTATTTTTTTAAGTAAGATGCAGTAAACAGCACAGTGTTGTCGGCTGTCTTTTAATTAAAAGGATAGTTAATTCTTTCTTTTGTTGAACACAAAAGCAGATATTCTGAAGAAAGCTGGAAACCTGTAACCATTGTACTCTATAGTATTTGTTTTTCATACAATGGATGTCAATGGTTATGGGTGTTACACGCTTGTGTTCTTTCATGCTGTGTATCTCTTTCTCTCTCTCTCTCTGCTTTTGCTTTCTTAGGTTCAGGTCATTGGTCTATTCGCCTGTCAATCATTCACTATTACCAATAGGCAAACCCCCTCCGATAAATGAGAGCATCAGACCACTCTCTAGCCCACCTTTGTAACCCTTGTTGTGTTATATTGCAGCATACTTAAGAAAACACAATCTAACCGTATATTCTCTTGTTTGTTTGTTCATTGTGTGTTCAAGCTCTGTCCACCCTCTCTATGCAACATTTACATTATCCATTCCAACCACCATATTTATTTACAAGGCTCAGACAAAGTGTACAGTATAAACGTCACATGACATACATTGCAGCATGTAGGATTACTCTTTGGGTAGTACATTAGGTAATGGACACGTGCCAATGATTGCAACTGTTTGTTAGGGTGCTTTTACACCTAGACTTTTGTTTCGGAACCTGTCCCGTTTGCCCAGTTAGCGCAGTTCGTTTGGCATATGTGAAACTACCAATCGCGCTAGGATCCGTGCCCAAACAATCGCTCCGAGATCGCCTTAGTGAGGTGGTCTTGGCTCGATTGAATTGAACTCTGGAGCAGATCAATTGTAGTGAGAAAGCGATACGATCCAAGCACGGTTATATCACAGTGAATTATGGAGATGTAATAGGCATACGGCTAAATGAAGAGAGAATTATGAGAAGGGCAGAAGGTCATTTTAGACATCCCAAGTCTCCCGAAGGTTTTGTGAGTCTCCTGCAAATGCACAATGGTTCGGGAAATTGCGTGTCTCTCTCCCGGTCCTCGAATGGTTCTTCAGACACATCAAAACCACAACCCCCAGACAGCTGAGCGGGACTCAACAAAATAAACCGTGAAACTGATCAATGTGAGGAGAGTTTATTCACACGTGACTTGTTTTAGCTCTTTTGGTCAGTTTAGAAACTTTGCAGTGTGAAAGCGAACCACACCAAGTGCAAAGAGCAACAATGTAACAATTTTAATCCCTGTTTCGGACAACTGAATCGATTCACAGGTGTGAAAGCACTCTTAGACAGCGTAGAATGGTTAGGATATGCAGAAGACCTCTTTGTGTGTTTGTTTATTTTTGATTAGTTACTTAGGGAACTTTTCGAGAAGTTTGTGTTTAGCTATTTTCTTTTCTTTAGCACCACCTGTGCTCCTACCACCCGCTCAATTGTCCCACATTTTGTTTTGTCCCAACCATACTGTGCTGTAAAGATATATTTAAATAATATTTTGATGACATATTTACAATTTACAATATATTCATATGTTTGTGGGTTTTCATCTTTCTTCAAATATCTTCCTTTGTGTTCAACATAAGAAAAAAACTACTTGAGGGTGAGTAAATAGTGTGCGTTTACATTTTTGGGATAACTTTCCCTTTAATACCAGTAGGTGGGTGTTTTCTCTCCTCCCATTCAAAGCAAAACTTTGATGTATATGGTCTTCAACCAGGTTTCAACATTTCTTTTCTTCGGAACAACCTGCTGGATGCTAACCAATCAAGCTTCAAAAGTGGCCATTCCATTGAAACCGCACTACTGTCAGTCATTGAAGCCAAGAGTATTGCTAAAGCTGGTTCCAAATCATCACTTCTTCTGGTCCTGTCTGCTGCCTTTGATATAGAAAATCCTCAGATTCTCCTATCTACCCTCTCATCAATGGATATTACTGGAGCCTCGCTCCACTGGTTTAAGCCATAGCTTACTGGTAGGTCTTTCAGTGTTGTCTGGAGTGGAGAGGTATCTAAAGCACATCAGCTGGTCACGGGGGTTACTCGGGGATCAGTTCTTGGACCCCTTCTCTTCTCCATTTACACCATATTGCTGGGTTCCATCATTCCAGAACATGACTTTTCTAATCCATTGCTATGCTGACGACACACTGCTCTAGCTCTCATTTCATAGAGACGATCCAACAGTAACTACACAGATCTCACACTGGCTCTACGGTTCTCCCACAAGGATGTCTCAGCTTGGATGAAAAATCATAGCCTACAGCTTAATCTGGCTAGAAACTAACTTCTTGTCCTCCCTGCAACTCAGACTATCACAACTTCTGGACAATTATTCCTTCCAATTTAAACAGGAATCTAGGCGTGATCTTTTAATTTTTAGTTCAATCTTCAAATATCACATTGCAAAACAGCAAGATCCTACAGGATTGCACTTTACAACATTAGAAAGGTCAGACCAAGCAGTCAGCACAGCCTCTGGTTCGATCACTTGTCATTTCCAGACTGGACTACTGTAATGCTCTCCTAATTGGACTTCCATCATCCATTATGAAACCTCTCCAAATAATCTAAAATGCTGCAACTCATCTGGACTTCAGCCAATACAAGTCACACATCTCTTTATCTCTCTGGCAAGCAGACGATGCTCATAATAAATTCAAAACTCTAATGCTTGTAAACAGAATAGCCACAGGCTCTGCACCCTACTACTTCCAGTTATTTCTACAAATCTATACTCCCCCTGAAGGTGAGTAAGTAATCGCAACTTCATAGTACCATCACAGAGAGGCTCTAAATCGCTTTCCAGAACCTTTTCATTTAATATTTCTCATTGGAGGATTGATCTTGCCAATTTCACATGGACTGTTGAATCCGTGGCAATGAACAAAAGACACCTAAAATACATCTTTTCTGTGAGCACTTATCTCTGTAAATCCCTTATTAGTGTATATGCTGAGCTAGTGTTGTTCCCATACTGATAAACTTCAGATGACCTGTTATTTTGAGTTTTTTTTTCCATTTTATACGATTCCTTTTACAGCATCGATGTTGTAATATAATTAAAATACAATCAGTTAAACAGACTTTGGCATTAATTTAGTTGCTCAAGAAAAGCGTAAAACGAGACAAAACGCAGTCTACTCGTATGAATCCGCAGGCTAGCGCAGAAGCACCATCACTTCGGCATATTATTATATTAGCATACTTCAATTTTTAGAGTACTTGATGCGTGTACTGTATCTTGAATCGATGGATGCTTTCCTTATTGTAAGTCTTCTGCTAAATGACTACAAGCGAAGGGAAAGATGTGGTTGACAGATCATTCCACCAGCAACCAACAGTACTGTATATGACAATCTTCTTCAAAATAGTTGCGACGGTCCTCTCTGTAATGCGCTCTACCATCCATTATGTCCAAAACAATGTTGCATTTCCTTTAATTGTGCAGATGAATCCTAATCCTTTTGAAAATGATAACCATACAACATTTTGGCCCATAACTTTATGCCTAAATATTACTGTAGCTACAGTATGATGCATAGATAGCAATTTAGACCATTCAAGTTACTGACATACTGTATGTGGCTGTGATGCCAAGTCTCTGAATGCCAAACTCATGTAGAGCTTGCTGCCTCAAAATGCTATCAAGCTACTTAGAATACTGGTTCCTGAGAAAGAATCTGAAATAAATCTGTACCTTTCTGCAAAATGAATAATATGGAAAAGTGCCAAACAGAATTATTTCTAGGTAGGGAGCTTAGTTAGTTTTGAGGCAAAGCTTCAAAATATGAGAAGACGACTACGCTGAGCCCAGATGGATCTGAGTTTTCCAACTATGAACTGGCGCCACATTGGAGCGAGATGATCCTGTGGAATGTTCCGTACGGTTCTGCGAGTTCTAGCGGTTCTCCGGTATCACTTTGTGTTTTCCTTGTATGGCAGAAAAAAGGTAAAAGCACAACTAAACAGAAGCAGATGGAGGCCTTGAGCTGATCAGGACTATGTCGGAGAGAAAAGCAGCAAAACAACACACACACACACACACACACACACATGGAACCAGAAGGCAAAAGCTTGTCCTGGTGTAAAATCTCTAGGAATCGTACTCGTATAGCTACGATATTTTAATTCACTGCATCCTACATTGCTGGCAGCCTTGAACAGACTGTACAGCGAATATCCAGAGACTCATCGTGTGCATCCGACCCTGTAATCGGTGAACCTGAGAGCTGTCAGGCATGGCATTAATACTAAGACAGCTCGTAGTTTACGACCGTGTCAAGTGGGAGGTCAGAGAGCAATGAAATATGGCATGGTATTCCACAAAAGCCATTCCAAACAACTGATGAACGCAGCAGGGAAAAATCGGCAGATTTTTGAGATGGTCTGCTATCAGGTGTCTGACAAAGAAAGAAATAATCTTACCTTTGTCCTCACTTGTATTAAGAGGGAACACTCTGAAACCCTTCTGGATGTTGCTCTCATTATGTAACACCACACAAGCAATGGTCTCATAGAGTGACATTCTCCACAACAGAACAATTACGCTCACCAAAAAAACTGCACTGTAGGTCAGCTTGTTTATTGATGTACCTCGTGATTTTACAATAAGTTACTTGACAATGTAGCAAAAATCATGCAGCAGTACTATTTAAGCTTGAACACACATTTTTTGCTAAATATTGTTTCTGTTTTACGTTTAAGTACTTGTATATTCTATCTTAGGTTAGGTGTTTAGCTATCTATTTACAGTATATGTATAGTAAGATTACCGGTCTGCTCAGTTATGTACAGATCTAAAAATTGCTCTTACATCCAGTGCAGTGTTGTGTTTATATCTATGATTTTGTTTAATTATCCAGCGGTCCCTCGTTATTCGTGAGAGTTACGTTCTAAAAATAACCCTCAATAGACAAAATTCGCAAAGTAGTCAGCTTTATTTTTTCAATTATTATAGATGTTTTAAGGCTGTACATCCCCTCACTACACATTTTATACACTTTTTTTCCGACAGGCATTAGCATTTTCACACTTTTCTCTCTTGTTTAAACCACAGACTGTAAAAGATATGGATGTAGTATCCGTGACGTCACCCATAGTCATTACCTGCAACTCGTTTGTGTTCTGGCCACATGCGCTTGGTTGTATAATATATCAAGTTTAGACTTTTAAAACCACTGTTGTAATACATTGAGCCACTAAACATTGTTCTTATGATGTTATGCAGGAGGAAAATGCAAATTACTTAAAAATACTTCAAATATAGTCTTTAGTGTTAGTAAATGCAAGGCTATTGATGAAATCCAGACATAACACTGTACCGCTTCAGATGCCTACAGCTAATCAATCTGTCAGACTCTGGAGTGCATTACACCCCTAAAGAAAATTATAAATGATAAATAATTTTGAATAACACAAATGCATTTATAGATATGATTTAAGTATATAATTCCACTCACCTGGCAAATGGAGGCCACGTGAATGGTTTGTGAGCACAATAAAGTGTACACAGCATGCCATATTATCGGATAATTGTAAGAAATAATTCCAAAAAGCAACTAACTGTGTAAAGCCACAAAAACACTAATCAGACTTCATTCGACTAATCAGCTAATCAGCCGGAATCAGCTCAGGTGAAGTGACGGCGCCCAGCGAGACCTAGCTGTCACTCAAGAGCCCACGCCTTTAATTATGCAGACTTCACACAACCAAATATAAGGGAAATGAATGAGTTCTAAAAAAAATTCACCCCCCTCACAGTTGTCATCAAAATCATGCTTTGTACCAGGCTGTAAACACTTTTTTTGTGCTGTAAAGTCAGCCATTTTAACAGCGAGCTCAATAGAAATCTGCTCTGTTATGGAGCCAGGACTAGCGAAATTTCTGTAAATTGCAGTTTCAGTTACTTCCATATTTGCTTCATGAGGGAGAGCTTGGTTTAAACACTCTCAAAGTTCAAACCTCCATAGAAAAATAAGTCCAGTATTGTAGAATGAAACCAAAGATCAAAACCATTTGATCTTCGTTTGTTTATTCCATAATGGCACCCTACTATGGCTCGGCGATTTGGCCTAAAATCTAAATCTCGATCAATTGAACATTTTAACTCAATAAAAATTAATGAACAATTATATTATTTATTTATTAATTTTGTTTGCCCTCATTGTTCATTGACAATCGTCAATGTAGTGCAACATAAGGTTTAAGAATTCAGCCATGGCCTTTAACAGAGTAGAGTCACATAACACTTAGGGAAAGTAATTGAAAAAAAGTGTCTTTGAAAAGTTAGATGGATTATAGGTTTTGAATGTCGATTTCGTTTACTTTTCAATTAAATGCCCAGTCCTACGCCCTACCTCCATGTAACTACTGTCTTCCTTTAGCATGTCTACAAGTTATTTTTGTACGATGGTTAGCATCTTTCTCTGCCTTTTGGGTGCTACAGCAGGTGCTTTTGATGATGCAGAACTTTTCGTCGACATTGTGGGGAGAAAACTTGCAAACATACAGTTCAGCACTTCAGAGTCACGCTGCTAGCGATTGAAGATTTATGTACATTTGGCAAGCTGAATGCATTATAGGAGACACAGCACGAAGGAGATTGATTGACAATGGTCTACAGCCAGTCAGGAGGCAGAACACAATGAGCTATAGAAAAAAAGCTCCACTTTCATTCTTCTTTATGTGCACACAACTAACAGTATGACAATAAAATTCAACTTGACTTCTTGACCAATCTAAGCCAATACTCTTGCACATTTTATCAGTAAAGCTGGTTCAAGTAAACCTCCAACTTGTACATGCAGATGGAGCAGGGCTGCAAAAATTGATTTCAGTCACTCAATAATGGCATCGATATTACAGTTCTGTGATGATGACAGCTTTTTGTGTAGCTCTCAATTAACTATAACACTGCCTAGTAAATGCTCCATGTGAAAATACCACAAACATTGACGTTTTCACTCCTATCTCACTTTATAACTTGAGTCGAGAGTTTGAAATCCTTGTGTGAGAAGATTCTATAGATGTGTGTTTATTAATGAAGCCGAGTCAAAGCAACTTCTGTTTATAATATAATTCCTGGATTTCTACATGGCTATTTAAAGAGTCTGTTAGAGAGTGCATTCCTGACAACTTCTTGGCGGACCATTGACTCGTCTTCAAAAAAAAACATCATCATACTGCATCAAAGGACCTGGATACATTTTAAATATACTCAGACTGAAAGAAGAAACTCATATAAACCAACTGCATTTTGTGGATAAATTATTAATTTCAATATAATAAATCAATAAGGTTTAAGTCCCAGCTGGGTCAGTTGGCATTTTCTGTGTGGACTTTGCATGTTCTCCCCATGTTGGCGTGGGTTTCCTCCGGGTGCTCTGTTTTCCCAACAGTCCAAAGACATGTGGTATAGGCAAAGTAAATAAACTAAATTTTACATAGTGTACGAGTGAAAGAGTGTGTTTGGAAGTTTCCCAGTACTGGGTTGCAGTTGGAAGGGCATGCGCTGTGTAAAACATATGCTGGATAAGTTAACGGTTCATTATGCTGATGAATAAAGGGACTAAGCTGAGGAAAATGAATGAATGAACGAACGAACGAACAAACAAACGAATCAATCAATCAATCAATCACAAGACTAAACAAATTAGACTCTTGAGGTTAACTTTATTTTTTTCATTTATCATAACTGTTTTAATAAAAAATATTATGCATTATTAAATTTATGTTATGGGCTCTCAGTACAAAATAAAATGGTGTTCGCACAGTCACTCATTTATCTGTCATAAGGTCAAATGTGGGTGTCAGGATAGAGCATTCTGTATATAAATATCAAATAACTGTAAGAGAGTAATGTGCATTTATATAGCACATTTATTGTGTGCTCATATACCCAAAGCGCTTCACAATCATGAGAGGGAGGTCTCCCCACTCCACCAGCAGTTTGCAGCATCCACTTGGATGATGCGATGGCAGCCACTGGACAACGACGCCAGTGCGTTCACTACACACAAGCTATAGGTGGAGTGGAGAGACAGTGATAGGGCCAATTCTGTGGAGGGGGATGATTGGGAGGCCATTATGAGTAAGGGCCAATAGAGGGAATTTAGCCAGGACACCGGTGTTATACCCCTAATCTTTACAAGAAGTGCCATCGGATTTTGAATGACCACAGAGTGTCAGGACCTTGGTTTAATATCTCATCTAAAAGATGGTGCTCACTGACAGTAAAGTGTCCTGTTCACTATATTGGGGCATTAGGACTCAAACAAACCGCAGGTTGAGCACCCCCTGCTGGCCTCACTAACACCACTTTCAACAGCAACCTAGTTTTCCCATGTGGTCTCCCATCCAGGTACTGACCAGTCTTGGGCTGCAGGGTGATATGGCTGTGGCCAAACTGATGTTTCCTATAAAATCTCTCATTTTGAATAGCGCTCATGGCCAATGGAAAAAGAGTACTAGAACTGTCTGTTGTATAACATCCAGGGTCCAACGCAAGCCATGTCCAATACAGCAGATGCCAACATCTGGATCACTGAGGGTTGGCATTATCTGCTGAACATGGTTAGGATCAGCAGAAACATGTGTATCTACTCTAACAATAATACATTTCTTCATTTAAATGTAATTATGAATCCTACTGAAGCACATTTTGATGGCTTTTCAGAAAAGCTCTTTTCACCATGCCTCCAGTCAACAATTGCTCACTAAAAGTCCTTTCATATTCTGCAATGAAAGGTTTAAATTTCTAACTGAGCATTTAGTAGTGATCTTTTGGGTAAAGTAATAGATGACATGCACTCACACACACACATAACGTCAATGTGAGTGTGAGAAATCACATACTAATAGATTCAGCGACCTGAAGCTACATAAAATCAGCCAAGCAACAGGAGAAAACTAAATATAATGAAACAATGCATTATTTGAAAAAATATGCCACAATGTTCTCAGAGCTCCAGCATTTGCAGTTAGCACTCCTCATCCTTCAGTGAGCCTCTGAAAATTACAAATGTAAGCAGGACTTGAACTCAATAATGACTTGAAGTTTGAGCTGTTCCTCATGTAAAGCCTTCATTCAAATTTACAAGATCTGGAATAAAGTGTTCTGTGGAGGATTTTATGATGTCTTTCTCAGCCCTGGGTCAGTATACAAGTCCACTAAACACAACAAAGGATACTGTAACTTTCTTTAAAACATCACATACAGTACAAGTTAGCTATGTTAGGGTCATTAAAAAATAACGCTAAACAAAAAGCTGACATACTTTAAAAATTAAGATCACATTTATTTGAATATAAATAAAGGTATTTTTGCAAATATAATTTGGTAAAAAGTCTTTTCTAGAGATTAAGGGTTCTATTTTGACGGTCCTTGCGCAAAACGGAAAGCGCAGGGCGCAAACGCATTCAGGGTGTGTCAGAATCCATATGTGCTAATATGAGGACGGGAAAATCCGCTTTGCGCTATGGTGCACGGTCTAAAAGGGTTGAGTTTATTTTCTTAATGAGTAATAGGTGTGTTTTGACAAAAAAACAATCAGAGTCTCGTCTCCCATTCCCTTTAAGAGCCAGCTGCGTCGTGCCATAAGCGTGACATGACATAAAGTAAGTTCACTTTCGCTTTTGCTCTCGTGGATAGGGAAACCTTTATGCACAGAAATCAATTAGCCTATAAACAATTAATTTTGTTTGTTAAGCGCAAAGATTTGTTTCAAAACTATTTCTAAATTCAGTTCTAATTTCCAGCAAACTAATTAATGAACATTAATAATGAAGTGAGGTCAAAAACCTGAGTTATATCCTAAAACACATGCTGTGCCCCATATGGTCTAAAACCTGACAGGTGGACAAATCTAAGCTTGTTTTTAATAAAACAAATATAAATATGGATATAATAAATAATACTGCTAATAATAATCACATTATACAAAAGCAAATTGAATGAACTGAAAAAGCCTCCCGAGATGAAGGATTCAAGGCAGTGGTTTTTAAATTCATGTAGGCTAGAAAACAATATGCTTTGTAATATTTAAATTCTTTTTATTTATATCCTAATTATATTTTTATTATATCATATATATATATATATATATATATATATATATATATATATATATATATATATATATATATATATATATATATATATCCTTAATATTTTAATTCTTTTTTATATGTAAAGATATTTACGTATTGCTCTTCATCTTGTGTGTAAGCAGTGTGTAAGCGAGGCGCACAACTAACGCGCTCTGCGCCAGACTTTGGACTGGGTTTGTTCTGGTCAAAAGAACAGACTATTACAGTTACTCAAAATAGCAACGCACCAAAACACGCCTGCTTTTTAAGACCAGAACACCTATGGGCGCACGTATGAGGGCAAATGCATTTGCTATTTAAAAAGCGTGGCGCAACACCTCAAAATGACCCTTGTGCCGAGCTGAAAGTAGCAAGTAACAATTGCGTCACGCCTTGCGCCACATTGCGCCGGGTATATGAAATGGCCCAAACAGTTTTATTGATTCTCAGGCAAATTTCAGAATGGAATACAGAACACAACTCTGTAAATAATTAACATTTTACCCTAAAACAAACCCAACCCAAACTAATCCCTAACTACAACTTTAACTGTATTTAATGATAGCCAAGCCGGGACCTTAAAGCCTCAATCTTTATATAACAAAGAGAAAATTTAAATAAAATACAAAAAAAAGTATCACATTTACACTGTCACAATCAATATATTTCTCACACAAATATTACTGTTTCATTTCCAATCAGGTTATGTACTTGGACCATTTTTTATAGCATACGTTTATTAGTATTAAGCATTTATTAATATTACTGGTCCATTTCCAAAAAGGTTAAGTACTTGGCCTATTTTTACAGCATAGGTTTAGCTTGTCTATTTGTTTATAAGACTTTTTTTTTTTTTTAAATGCGGCCACTCCATCAAGTTCTACTGCCCATTCTTGAAGGGAAAGGGCTTCTTCTGATTTCCAGTTCCTAAGAATAATTTGTCTGTCAATCAGTAGACGGGTTTAGACACAGGATTTTATGTTTTTATCTTTTATTTTGTTGTCTCTCCAACCACCTATAAACAGTCTAGGACATGAAATCTGAACAACTAAAACCAAGTGGTTAAAAAGTCTTTTTTTTAAAAAAGGTTATGTAAAATATTACTAAAAATACTTTTTTAATATACACTGATGTTCAATTATTTGGAATTTGAAAGTTTCTTTCATAAATGAAATCCTTTAAAAATACTGCAAACCAGAATCATTTTGAAATACTGCTATACTTTTAAAAATTTCTTTATTCCAACACGTTTTTAAAGTAATACAAGACATCAATTAAGTGACACATGATTCCTCAGAATTCTCTGTAATATGCTGATATCAAGAAACATTTTGCATCATTATTATTACTATGAATATACACAGTTGAAGTCAGAACTATTAGCTCTCCTGAATTAGCTGTCCTGTGTATTTTCACCTCAATTTTTTTAAGAAAGAAGTTTTTTTTTTCAACACATTTCTAAACATAATAGATTAAATAGCTGACTTATTTTATCTGTGCCATGATGACAGTACATAATATTTTACTAGATATTTAACTAGATTAATTAGGAAAGTTAGGGTTATTTTATAACAACAGTTCTGTACACAATCAAAAAATCGCTTAAGGGGGCTAAAAATATTGACTTTAAAATTGTTTTAAATATTTTTTAAACTAGCGGAAATAAGACTTTCTATAATAATTTTTTAAAATAGAAAATACTGTGAAAAATGTGTTGCTTTAATTTGAAAAAATATTTTTAAAATATTTTAAAAAATTAAAATCATAAGAGGTCTAATAATTTTTATCTCAAGTATATATACACACATTTTTATCAGCAACTGTCACTATTTGTCAACTTAATGCATCCTTAAAGAACAAAACTAATTAAAAAAGTTAAATAGATATTACTGATTTACAAAAACACAAATACAAATTTAACATATAATATTTATTTAATATTTAACAGCTATTTTGATGTTGTCATCTTATTATTGTATTTTTGTTTCTTTCTTTAGTAACTTTATTTCTTTCTGCTTCTGTTGTTATAGTCTCTGCTCACCCCTCAACCTTCTATAAGCTCAAGTCAAAAACATGATGCTGTTCTGATCCCTTTTTGTCACGTCTCTTCCAGACAGGTTGCAACACAAGGTATAGAAAAGACAAAACACTATCAAGTCCAGTGTCAAATCATATTATCTTGCTCTGCAGTGTGGCTTGAGGCACCAGGGAGTATGGTGTCTCCTGCTTTCTGTATAATCAGTCTAATAGTGTTTGTTTCACTGGTCAACACTGCCTCTGTACGGCAGACCAGTGACTGCACTATAAACATTTAAACTCACCTGTACCGAATGAGCTGCTTCGTGTTCAGAGGTCAAGGCCTCGTTCTGGACTGTGTTGTGCTGTGTCAGGTTTTCCTCCATCTTCCTCTCCTTCTCCTCTCCGTCATCGTCATCAAGCTCATCCAGGCTCTGCGGAGACATTTCAGACTTGGTCAGTTTCGCTTTTTTGGAGAGTTTGGGAATTTTTCACATGACGAGAGAGTCTAATTGTGTTCAGCTCAGACACAGGAAGTATGCGAGCGATGTGTGGTGTGAGTCTGGGGGATTTCTGGGATGTGGAATGTCGCAGTGCACAATGGGAGCACAAAATTTGACATGTTTTAAGGAAAGACAATGCTGGCGAATCTCTGAAAAATGAGGTGCATGTTAAAATAAAAAAGTTATGCTGCAAATAAAAAGATTACAGACAAGAAAGCTAGCATAGATGTGCTGTGCTTTGGTTATGTGTCATTATATCATCATTATTATTATTATTCATTCATTCATTCATTTTCTTTTCAGCTTAGTCCCTTTATTAATCAGGGGTCGGAGGTTGTGACTGCAGAATGAACCGCCAACGTATCCAGCGTATGTTTTACGCAGTGGATGCCTTTACAGCTGAAACACATCACTGGAAAACATCCATATACACTCATTCACACACATACACTACAGACAATTTAGCTTACCCAATTCACCTATAGCACACAGTCTTTTGACTGTGGGGGAAACCGGAGCACCCAGAGGAAACCCACGCAAACTTGGGGAGAATATGCAAACTCCACACAGAAACGCCAACTGACCCACCCGAGGCTCGAACCAGCGACCTTCTTGCTGTAAGGCGAAAACGCTACCCACTGTGCAATTGTTGTAGTAGTAGTAGTACTCTTATCATAATCATCATCATCATCATCATCATTATTATTATTGTTACCACCACCTTTATTAGTATTGATATCATTGCTGCCATCATTCCAAAATATTTTATCTAATCATCAACTATTATTATTATTATCATCATCATCATCATCATCATCACCACCACCACCACCACCTTTATTAGTATTGATATCATTGTTGCCATCATCAAAAATGATTACTTATCTCATAATCAATTATTATTATTGTTATTGTTGTTGTTGTTGTTATTATTATTATTATTATTACCACCACCTTTATTAGCATTGATATTATTGTTGATATCACCACAAAATATTATTTATCTCATCATCAATTATTATTATTATTATTATTATTATTATTATTAATCATATTGTTGTTGTTAAATCCATTATTATTTTTATTGTTATTATTATTATTAATATTAGCATAATCATAATGCCTATAAATCCAAAATATAAATATTATTGTGTCATTGCTGTCTATAGATATTCTTTATATTTCCATTTATGTTCTATCGTTGTTTATGTGTTTTGTGTTTACTGTATGTTGTGTGTTTTGCTATCTTTTTTAAAGTTATTTTTAAATATAAAAATGAATCACTATTTCATTAAAAATGTCCTTTTGTCGAGTATTTTGACAATCTTTTATCAGTCCACATTTCAGAAACGCAGCCAACAGTCAGGAAAAAAGAGGCAAAATTGAATAAAATGTTGTATGTAATCAGGCAAATTATTTATGAACATATCCTTCTGGAAAAACCTACAAATAAGAATAAATCTGTGAAACTGTGTGTGTGACAGATGCACAGATGTCAAGATTTATAGCTCAGTGCAGGAGGAAGAAATCTGAGAAAACAGCCTTTAAAAAAAGATGTTGTTTTGAAATCCACAGACACAAATTGATGAATTCTGATAGCAGAAATACTTTGAAGAGTATTTTTGGATGTTTTCGTTCCATTAGGACAGAGCAAAAAACTCTTAAAGAAAAGCAAACAAGTCCAAAAAAATGTGTTTTTAACTGCAGCATCATGCCTTAAAACAGACTGATTAATAAGCATGATCATTTAGAGAATACTAACAGCATAATAAGCATGGTAACGCCAGCCCCCCACCCCCCAATGTGACCAAAGAGCAAAACTAGTTTCATCACAACATATAAACCAGTTTGTCCTGTTCTGGAAGAAGCCAAGAGAGTGAAGGTGGAGTCCAGCGCTGCACTGGAGGGTAAAAATAACCTTACAAGGCTAAACGGGAATGTAATAATTTACACAAGCTTTCCGGCCAGTCGCTTTTATCAACACTTCCTAGGGTTGGGCCAAACCCTCTAACTGGCAGTGGCATACACAAATGAATGCACAATCTTGCACACACACATACACACACACATTTTGTTGGTCCCCAGAGAACAGTAAGCACAGTGGATCAGCCCCCGCAACCATCTTAAAAGAGGTCACTTCTGCACTCCACTGCCCGTTAGCCAAAAAACAGACATTCCCCTGCCTAATGACAATCATTTATGTCAATTATAACAGCTTATAATCTTGAGGGCAAAACAATGTCACAGCAGTAAGTGACTAAAACATTAATGTTATTGTACAAATGTGCAACTATAGACATCCATGCACAATGACACCAGAGTCAGATTTTGCCATTAAAGAGCAATATTTGCCATATAAGGCTCACTGATAATTATTTTTAAGATGTCAAAAAAGCAGTTTTGGAATTAAAAGTGCAGTAGGTAATTGTCTTTTTTGTTATGCTGGTTAAAAGTCTCTTCATATATTCTGGGTAAGGCATACGACAAAAAAAATGTTTATCCAATTAAATAGTGTCGGGCCGACATCTCCCATTATTCTGATAAGTAGCTCAAACAGTCTGTCAGCAAATGCAGATTTGTACATTTGCTCACCTCTGTTCTTGCAGATCCGCCGTTTGCACATTCACGTGCACATGAGAGAGTAACAGCGGTAAAAACAAATGCTGAATCAGAATTTTTTTTAAATCCTGAATCATTATTGGAGTTACTTTTGCACGCTGGAGGAAGCATAGCAACATGGCTCAAGTATTTCTTTTAGACAGGTAAAGTTCTGTTTTAAAACTATTTTAGTCATGCAAAGCTTATGTAGATTGTGTTGTTTTACGAATGAGCTATATGCACAAAAGGGTTGTTCAGCCACTGAAATCTTCCTGCGAGAAAGATTGATGTGACTATTTTCAATTTCATAAGGGACAGCATCAATAATGTAGATTTTTATTTAGTTTAACAACAAAACATCAGTAAATGGTGCTATTCCGACTAGCCTTCTTTACTTAGCTGAAGTTTTCTTTTCACATCACATTGGTTCATTTCTAAACAATGACAACCTGTGACACGCTCCCTATGTTGTTTACATGCTACTTTCAATATTCAGTCTGAAATAGCATGTAAGTATGGCTTAGTAATAAGTGTATTTCTGCATTTCTGTAATTTCTACAGTAGCGGCTTTAGGACAAAGTGCATGAGAGAGTGAGACCAGCAATCCTTGCATGCTTGAAATATTGCACATGATGACAAGTTTTACAAACGACATGACCTAACGGGTTGAGTATTGCCATCTTTAAGGTGCGTGTTTGTGATTCCAGGAGGCATGGCTTTGGTCATTTGTTGGTTATATTGTCGGTTACAAAAGTCACTATGTCAGATTATGCAATTTTTTCTTGATAAAATCTTGACTTGACGAGTTATTTCCCGAAGCAGTCACAAGTGTTGCTATAGCAATATTTCTAATCTTAGTTTCAATATTATTTAATCTTATTTCAATCTCAATAAACACTGATGCTGGCAAAAAACTTAGAACTACATTATTGGTAGGGCATTCCTTACAACAGGGACAGGATCACACTTATGATTCCTTTTTAATATTAAGATATTTTCTTTGAAATCTAAATGTATATTTTCCTGCCATTTTTTTTATGAATTTCCTTTGCTATAGTTTTTATCTTAATTTTTATGTATCTTTTGTTGGTCAGTTATCTATAAACAAAATAACGAATAACATTTGAGGTGAAGCGCTTCAAAACAAGTCTGCTATATGCGCCAAAACACAAATTGTCATGAGGTTTGTTAAATAAAAGAATAATCTAGCCTAAATAAAATGAAACTGAAATAGTCAGAGTTTCAGAGAAGCCTATTTTCAACTGTTTTCACTATTAATGAGTAATTTGAATAAGCAGGACATGCTTTTGCAATGAATTCACAGCACTAAACATGTTTCTAGATTACCTCGGAAGAAAAAACTCTGTTGGAAGGAAGAGAGAAGTCAGAAACTTGTGAGAATTAAGATGTCTGCATATTTGCACCAGTCTGTCAATAAAATAGCTTAAAACACCTTCATATTTTAGAAAAGGTAGCTAAAGTTTGCATCACCAATGAGTGATCTTATCCACCCGAGACCAACTCATAGTAAATATGCAGCCTATTTTTTGATTACCTGACTAGCGCATTAACGGCAACATCCACTGATATAACCGAGAAATAATGTGCTTCTATTGTACAGTGTCACCCACATGACGGAACTCTACGTGAAGAACGAGAAAAAAAATGAAACATGCTTTCTGCAATGGTGTCATGAGGCGTCGCGGGCATAGGTTGTCATGAACTATGCCACATTACACGAGAAGAAACGACTGTATCTTGTCAAGATGCCCATTTGTTGTTTACAAATCCCCACAACACCCTACATCAAGGAAATCGTGACAAATTCGTGTGATGTATCAGGGGCTTTATGCTGACGGATAGCATTTTGGCAGATCAATACTACTGCAATACTAACATATTACGTGTGTAATATGCCCTTATCAATCAGAACACTTTAAAATGTTATCGACAAACTATTTTAAGCTGTGTAAATTATAGAATTTTCAATGTTATGGTAGAAATCTTTAGGGATGTTGAAATAACGATTAAAATTGGTAAATAATAGATATATAAAAGCATTTCTTTAATTTCTAAACAGACAAATGCTTCAGACCTTGACTAAAGTCTCTTTAGTTATGCACTTGCTAAATTGTTTCTGCTCTTTTGTACTCATGAGCTCTACTGAAATGTGTGGGATTGGTTATAAATGTCAGCACTTTAGAAAACACAAAAGAGTGAGGGAATATTTGCAGACCTAATTGTAATGCAGTGAACTGACATTGTTCATTAATTTTTCAATTTTCTCTTGAAATAGTGACAGTCATTTAGATTTAGTTTAATCCTGTAGACGCAATTTTCATCAGCTCTTAGGAATTATTGAAAAATTAATTTGGAGGGATCGTATTAAAGAAATAAATGTATACAGTATATTGATTGTGAAGTGCTTTGGGTGTATGGCCATACATGATAAATGTGCTATATAAATGCACATTACATTACATGTACTGTATGTATTTTTAAATAGAAAAATATAATATACTTACATTTTTTAGCATAATTTATGTATGTTTTGTGCCTGATGAAATGGGTTTTTAAGTAAAATCAGACTAAGGTTCATAAATCGAAATGCAATTACAAATGCAAAATAAAATAAAATAATAAAATAAAATAAAATTAAATTAAATAAAATTAAATGAAGTAAAGCAAAGTAAAGATAAAATAAAAGCAAATTAAATAAATTAACATAAAATAAAAGTAAATAACTAAAAGTAAATTAATCAAAAGTAAATAAAAATTTACTTAAAATTAAACTAAATAAAATTTAAATAAATAACATTTAAAAATAAATAAATTCATAAAAACAAAATACAATTTATTAAATAATATATAATAACATTTAATTAAATATAGAAAAAAAAAAAAAAAAAAATATATATATATATATATATATATATATATATATATATATATATATATATATATATATATATATATATATATATATAATTATTTCAATAATGAAAAAAAAAACTAAAAGTAAGTATAGCTTCACATTCTTAAAAATGTTCCAAATAGTTCTTAGTGTTGTTGTTTAATTGACGTCACCAAGAAGCATCTTTTGGATACTCTACGTTTCGTGAAGGGTTCTTAAAAGGGAATTATTTTAAACACTCTGAAAATTATACAATCGTAACATATTTATATTTATGTCTGTAAACAATTGTTTGTGCAATGAAAAAGTTTCACAAATTTTAAAGGTTGTTCATGGAACCATAAAAGGCAATTAAGAAGCTTTAATTTTAAGCGCATATGGAGCAGGGTCTACAGATCAAGTGGTGGAAAAAATGAGAAAAGAAAGTCTGCAAATTCTTCCCGCTTCCTGTTTATAACGCAAATGAGAAACTGGTTTAGTTTGACATAAGAGTGCATGTGTTTACTCCAACAAACAGGTTAGATCATCAAGCCTATAACCTCGCGTGTTTGTTGTGAGGGAAAGAGGCTTCATTTAAAACAGTCCATCTGTGCTCATCCTCTGCTTTATTAGGAATGCATGTGCGGCTGGAAATTTTCTGTCCTGTCTGTGGAAAACAAGAAGATCCACAATCCATCATGTTAATATCCTTTTCCAGGCAGAAGGAATGTGCAACATGTCTGCCTCAAAACTGCTGCCTTTGACACCTACAACACTGCACTAACCAAACCATGGAGAAAAGAGAGTTAATCTGACTATCAACGCTGAAACTTGATGCTTGGTATAATCCCCCAATTCAACATTCACTTCCCTAAAGTCTCAACAATACAAATACAATGAATATAGACTATACTTTACATCGCTAAAAGTTGTTATATACATAAAAAAAAAGGATATTCTGAAGAAAGTTATTCAACAGAATAAAGAAACTTCTAATGGTTTGAAACAACTTGAGAGTGAGTAAATTAATTATTTTTGTGTGAACTATCCCTACAATTTACCTTGTTTTTCAAATTTCAAAGGTTTTCACCCCTGGCTCTTAATACATCCTTCTGGAGCAGGATTGGCAAGTTTTCAGAAATGTGCTACTTCTAGCCACTTGCTGCAGGTTGCTTTTTTTCGTCAGCAGTTTAAAGGGTTGACATTAGTTATATTTAAATGGATGCACTCAAATATTTGATTCAACTGAATTTATATTCTACAATTTTAGGATGATGAAACAGAGCAAGCACACTTTTGTGAAGCACATGGAACTGTGTCATTTCCAGAAGGAAGACTGTAAGACGTTTTATGTCAGAACATTTATAATTAGTAATGTATAATTTGTTTAAAAACAAAATGTGTGCATTGATGTAAAATATGTACTCTCTGAATGGGCGGTGGCCAGGCCTTGACATTAATACACGGGAAATGCGGGAAATGTGTTCAGTTGTGGCAGGTAAGAGAGCCGCTCCCACAAACCACTTTGTCTGGTTAAAAAAATTTAAATTGTAGTTAATCAAGAAGCAACACGACTGACAAAATAACTGTTCGTGCAAACTAAAGAGAGCAGGTGAATATCGAATAAGAGGATGATCACATGCACATTGAGACGCAGGCTTTCTTCACTCACTGACAAGTACTTTAGTATCACACATGGCTGATGTGATGCGTGCGAGTGTTTATAAATCTTGGACGCTCCTGTTTCCTTGCGTGAAGCAACAATGCCTGCAGATTCAACTTGTGCGAACTTGTTTTATCTTTGAAATAGACTGAACAAAAAGTGATGGTCGTGCACTCAGTCTTTCTGCTTTCAAGAGCTCCAGATTTTTTGTAAGCAACAGCAGTTGCCGCTTTCGCTTTAACCATTTATTGAACAGATCAATAATAGGCCTAACGTTAACCGTGTGCACGTGATCATCCTTTTATATCGCACATGGCATGTTTTAACTTGCTTTCCTTTGCTTACAGTTATTTTTTTATTTATGGTTAAATTATCATCCTTTACAATAATATTGCTTTAATAGGAGATTATCTCTTCATTTAAGTATAGTAAACTGATGATCGGACCTTTAGCCAGGACAGATTCCTGTGCATACTTTTAGAAACATTACAACAATTCTTTTTAAAAAGTAATTTCTTTAAAAAAAAAAAAAAAAAGGTTTTGTTAGAAAGCAAGTGTATACAGCTATATTTTGCTTGATTTTTTTTTTTTAAGTTTTTTTTTTAGTTTTTAAAAATTTTTAGCTACGAAATAATTAGTTATTTGTTTATTTATGTTTTGTCCTGGCCAGAGGGAAATTTTGTTAGTTTTGAGTCCTGATAAGTCATTTGAAATAAGAACTAATCGCAATGCTACAACACCATAAAACCACAACTCATTTGAGCAAGGTCATACACAACACACAAGAATGAAATGAATGAGGATGCGGATGGACATAACACAAAATCTAAATCAAGTCATTTTAGCATGCCAAAGTCAAATTTATGCACATAAAATATTTTTTTCCCCAACAACAAAATTGAGGCTAGTGAAAATGGAGAGTGACTAGTAATGCTGAAAAACTACAAAAAAGTTAATGTTAAGCCCTGATGGTGGCATATTTTGAGTTTAGGTCCGACTGGCCATTGGGCTAGTTTTGAGGTGAAAACCTGTCAAGTGGCAACCCTGTGCTGGAGCATCAGTGAGAAGTCCCTCGTGTGTTCATGGTAAAAAAAAAATGGATCTTAAAATCCTAAAGTTACTGGGAGAAAGTTTTCAAATATGCTGGAAAACTGAAGATTCTACAGGACATCAAGAAACAGCAGCAGTTTAAGTGTTCAGAACAAACAAAATACTCAAGAACAACCATCACAAAAAAATATATCTTATTATTATCTTATTATTCAGGTAACCATAAAATGTATTTTGAAAACGAAGTGCTTATAATCTTTTGCAAGGCGTGGAAAATATGTTAACCTATGTAAATATGTATGTATTTTATGTATATCTTACTTAAGACTACAAAATGTAAAAATAATATTTTGTATTATATTATATATTATGCTACCATAATTCAATACTTTGTCCCCACAAGATGGTTCCATTGTGGAACTCTCTAAAATATCTAGGAAGAAAAGTGTAGGAAGCAAGTTTTCTTGCTCTGTGCATTTTGCCAGTTATGCCGCAGATTAATGGAGGCTGGATCTCTGGATGCTCTTCTCTCCTGATGTCCTCGGCAGACTGGATTTAATGACTGTGGATTAATCAAGTACTGCGTGCCCAGGCTACACAGGTTCATTAGGATGATGTATTGCGGCCGTGGAAGGTGGAAAGTGTGTGCGAGATGCAGTCAACTGTCCTTTAATCATCACAAACCCACAGACTCGTGCAGTGACTTAATGACTTTAAGCCCGAATCCCAAGATTATTCTAGACGCAGCTAAAAGACATTTGATTTCATAAGCGCACACATTAGAGTCAAATTTGGAGGGCCGGGGAGACGTTTTTGGTTTATGTGTCAAATGCATTTCAGAATATTAATATTTTCCTTTGCGCAAACCAATATGCAATGTGATATTGGTGTTTCAAACTGAGACCTCACGAAAAACCCTACAGGTGAATACGAACAAACAATTAACTGACAGATATCACCATACTTAATTGCTTTCTTGATTGATTTCTATTAAAAATTGCTAACTTTTTTGTATTATAAATTTAAACCTTTTTATCAGAAGTCATTACTCCAGTCCAGTATGCTGTAAGGTATAATTAGTTACAAAAAAGGGTTCCATGAGGATCAATAGAACCCTGGGGTTCTGTTTATTTTAATTAAATTACTTTTTCACAGGGAAAGTAAGGGTTACATTTTGTATGTAATTTAATTACAATTGCTTATAATGTACTTGCATTAAATACTTTAAAGACATTCAACAGTTCTGTGTAAATTAATTCAGAGCAGCAGATTAATTGCATTTTTTGCGATACAATTTTTTTTATTTAGATATGTTACAACACTTAATTTATCAACAAAAGAAGGTCAAATTTGTCTGGCAAGAAACTAATTGAGCATGAAATGTGTGTTAACATATGTTCTGTATGAAATATAGTTAAATTAATAGTGTTTTGATTTATTTATACTTTTAAGTGTTATTTATTTTTAACTAAAGCTCAAAAGTTTATTATTGGCTATGCACTGAGCTTAACGTGGATTTTAAGCAGCATTGAGTCAACTAATTAAATGACTTATTGAGTAAATAAATACATTTTCACACAAAGTAACTAGAAAAGTAATTTAAATACAATCTTATTGATGTAATTAGTAATTAATTACTTTTTTAAGTAACCTACCCAACACCGCTCTAGTCTTTGGCAACATAATTTTCTGTTATGGTGCTGCTCTGGTGTTTTATTTGTCTTTTAATGTCTTTCTTTTTTATGTAGATTATTTTTTATCATTGTACAGCTATTTGGTCATTGCTCTATTGCTCCTAATAATGCACTAATCCAACATTACATAAGTTTCCAACATAGTTTCCTATACTTTCCAACATTCTTTTTTATCAATTGTTAGTTATTTCAATGCATAAGCAAATACAAATACAGTCTCAGCTATACAATAGGAAATAATGGGTAACATACAAACAAGTAAACAGGATAATACAGTCAGACTAGGAGCTATGCACTATAGAGTAGAAAATCAGGTGTCCACAGCTGCTAAAAATCATGTTCAACATGATTAAAAACATATTTTTGTGTCCAACAGAAACCACCAATGTTGAAGAATTGCAAAGAAAATGTTTTGGAGAAAAAAATTTTGGGAGAACTATTGCTTTAAGAAACATTTGTATTATAATCAATAATAAAACTGCTTAAATTGCTTAACTATTCTGCTTAAATGTTTTGAGGAAAAAGATGTCATTTCACAATAGGAGGATCATCATCAAGATTTTTCAATACATTTCTAAACATAATAGTTTTAATAACTCATTTTTAATAACTGATTTATTTTATCTTTGCCATGATGACAGTAAATAATATTTTAATAGATATTTTTCAAGACATATACAGCTTAAAGTAAAAATTTAAAGGTTTGACTAGGTTAATTAGGTTAACTAGGCAGGTTAGGGTAATTAGGCAAGTTATTGTATAACGATAGTTTGTTCTGTACACTATCAAAAAAATATGCTTAAAAGGGCTAATAATTTTGTCCTTAAAATGGTGTTTAAATTATTAATAATGCTTTTACTCTAGCCAAAATAAAACAAACAAGACTTTCTCCGGAAGAAACATTGTCAGACATACTGTGAAAACTTCCTTGCTCTGTTAAACATGATTTGAGAAATATTTAAAAAAGAAAAAAAATTCAAAGGGGTCTAATAATTTTTATTACCTTTATTCATATACATATATATATATATATATATATATATATATATATATATATATATATATATATATATATATATATATATATATATATAAATAATTATTATTAATATTAAAATAAATAAAAAAAAACAATAAAACTGAAATGATAATAAAAAACATTTGGACTGACAATGTGAATTGGCTGCCCAGAAAGAAGAAAGATCCACCTGCAAATGTTGTGCAAAAGTATTTGAATGAGATTTATGATGGCAGCCTATCTCTATTCTGCACTGGACGAGAGATTAACCTTAGCGGCTGAACACATATTTACGGCTTAGCCACCTCGAGTGCTTGAAATCGTGCATGCACACACAACCGTCTGCCAGATTTGGAGGACAGCGTTCTCTAGTTATTAAATTTAATCATAAACCATTTTCTGACGGCCCAGTGGCCACGATCAGTGCAGCTCTCCATATTTCTACTATAACTGTAGACACACAAAAGAATGGACGTTTCTCGTTGAACTTACATGTCCTTGTTGCATGTTTTCTGTTCCCTGAAGAAATAAATCAGATTTTTTTCATTTCCTTTCAAATGAAGGATTGTAGGAAAAGAAGTGTGAAGATTCAGATTGTGTACTTTCACTAGGGTTTGAAATGAAGGCACCAGGCGAGACTTCAACACATATCAATTCATGCTGCTTCCGAAAGCTGAAAACTGAAGCCTCCGCAGGGAGCACACGCAGGTAGCAACGCAACAATGCACATCCAAATCCAATGATCATGTCACATTCTGTGTACGGAGACACCTTCATCCAATGTTTTTTTTTTTTTTTTGAGAATAGCACAGACGCATCCGTATCTCTGTATCCCACTATCTTGCATGGATGTTTCAGTGAATTAGAGCTGCTGGATGATTGGAAAAATTTGAATCATGATTACTTTAGTCAAAAATAGTAATCATGTTTATTTAAAACAATTAACTGTGCTACATATATTATATACACTCACCGGCCACTTTATTAGGTACAGCAGCTCATTATTGAAAACTAATTAACCAATCACATGACAGAAACTCAATGCATTTAGGCATGTAGACATGGTCAAGATGCTCTGCTGCAGTTCAAACAAAGCATCAGAATGAGGGAAGAAAGGTGATTTAAGTGATTTTGAATGTGCCATGGTTGTTGGTGCCAGTCGGGCTGGTCTGAGTATTTCAGAAACTGCTGATCTACTGTGATTTTTACACACAAGCATCTCTAGGGTTTACAGAGAATGGTCTGAAATAAAGAAAATATCCAATTAGCAGCAGTTTAATGCCATGTTGATGCCAGAGGTCAGAGAAGAATGGCCAGACTGGTTCCAGCTGATAGAAAGGCAACAGTAACTCAAATAACCACTCGTTACAACCTAGGTATGCAGAAGAGCATCTCTGAACACACAACACATCCAACCTTGAGGCAGATGAGCTACAGCAGCAGAAAACCACAGCAGGTGCTGCTTTTGTCAGCTAAGAACAGGAAACTGAGGCTACAATTCACACAGGCTCACCAAAATTGGACAATCGAAGATTAGAAAAAATTTGCCTGGTCTGATGAGTCTCGATTTCGGCGGCGACATTCGCATGGTAGGGTCAGAATTTGTTGTCTACAACATGAAAGCATGGATCCATCCTGCTTTGTATCAATGATTCAGGCTGGAGGTGGTGTTGTATGGCTGTGAGGGATATTTTAATGGCACACCTTGGACCCATTAGTACCAACTGAGCATCGTGTCAACACCACAGCCTATGTCAGCAGTGAGTGATTTTCTTTGTCTTTTGTTTCATTAGATATGATAAGCACAGTCAGTAACAGGAATATAGCGCACTGTCACTATAAGAGTCACACAGTTTTGATTTACGAAAACCCTTTTTACAGTTGTCTTTATGTTCGTTTATTTGGATTATTTATGTGAATAATCGTTAAGCACCACATTTTGACCCATTCATTTGCATGTATTTGAGCACTTAGGCACAGCTTGCACTAAAAGATGACTTTTATGTGTGTCTTCTGCTCGTTTGTAACCAGAACAGCATGAGTTCTCTTTTGCTCTTTTAAAAACATGAATGAATTGAAAGTACTTCAATACAGGAAGCGCATCTGAAAATCACAATCAAATTTCAATTAATTGCACAGCCCTGCTGTGAATAGAGCTGAAAAACAAAAATGATGTCCAATAGTAACATCGTTCCCTCAGTTTGCATGTAAACATGTTTTTAACCAATTTCTTCTACTTTCTGCCTGAAATTACTTTTAAAGGGATGCTTTACCCATAAGTGAAAATTATCCTGTCATTTGGTTTTAAGCTTTTGTAAAAACATTTCTTCTGTGGAACATAAAAAAATATATATTAAGGCAACTAAATCGATGTCAGCTATTAGCATTTTTTGTACTGAACAGAAGAAAAGAAACTTAAAAACGACTCGAACTCAAACTGAAAAGTGAGTAAATGATGAAAGAGTTTTCATTTTTGGGTGAACTCCCCAACTAATGTAATTAAATATTTGATTTTTTTAAAGCTCTCTTTATTTTGATCACTGAAAATCTTTACACCAATATGCTGCAAAAATAGCATGCAGCTAAAATGACGAATACAACTAACAATACTCTCTGGTATCAGAAGCTATCAGGCGCTGACGTTTAATTACTTTTTTTTATTTTGGATTGTGAAAAAAAAATTCTCCAATGAGAGTGTCTATGCCGGCTCTTGATGATGAATGATGTTTTACTTATGGCAGGTATTATTTGATAATGTGGTCATTTATTTCCCTAATTTGACAATCATCAAACGTCATCTGGGAAACGGTTTGTATTTATGATTATGATGTTCTATTTGGAGTGACAATACATTCATATACTATGCAGTTGTGAGTGTAATTGCATAAGTACATAATGCATAAGTGCATAGTGTGAAAACTATGAGAGAGATATTTTTGACAAATTGTTATAACTGTTCTTGAAAGTCAAGTTTACATACAATAAGATTATCATGCCTCTGAGAAAGCTCAGATGATGGTGTCAAGGTTTTGGAAGTTTCTGATTGGCTAATTGACAACATTTGAGTTCATTGGAGGCACAACTGTACAATAGTATTTAAGGAAAACCTCAAACACACTGCATCCTTTTGTGACAACATGGGAAAATCAACAAACCACAGTCAACCAAAAAGCCAGATTACAATTTGCTAAATTATACTGGGAAAATAATAATGTTTGGAGACGTGTCCTGTGGTCTGATGAAACTAAGATTGAACTGTTTGGCCATAATGACCAGCGTTACATTTGGAGGACAAAGGGGAAAGCTTACAAGCCTAGGAACACCATCCCAACTATGAGTATGGGGGTGGCAGCATCACGTTGTGGGGCTGTTTTGCTGCAGGAGGGACTGCTCCAATTCACAGCATAGATGGCATCATGAAGAAAGAACATTATGTACAAATACTGAAGCAACATCTCAACACATCAGCCAGGAAATTAAAATTTGGTGGCAAATGGGTCTTCCAAACAGACCAATACACTAAGCATACTGCCAAATTAGTTCAAATGTGCTTTAAGGACAACAGAATGAATGTTCTGGAGTGGACATCACAAAGCCCTGATCTCAATCCTATAGAAAAATTGTGGGCAGAGTTGAAAAACCTTGTGTGAGCAAGACAGCCTATATCTGACTCAGTTACACCACTTCTGTCAGGAGGAACGGGCCAAAATTCCTTCAAACTATTTTGAGAAGCTTGTGGAAGGATACCCCAAAAAATTTGACCAAAGTTATACAGTTTAAAAGCAATGCAAAAAAAAAAAAAAAATACAAAGGAAATGTATGTCAACTTTTAACTGTCTAGAAATTAGAAGAAAAAAAAACTCATTACTCTAGCATTTTGCAAATTTAAATTATTTAGGTATTACTAAAAGACCTAAAATAGTAAATGTTTAGTATGATTTACCATCAGACATTTTTAAAAACAAATGGTTATGTTTCTTTTTTAGAGTGTATGTAAACTTATGCTAAATGCCCTAGACTTTATTACTTTATTAACCACTACAAAAATTATTATTTATTTGTCATTCTATAATATGCAGCCATGTCAGATCACAACAAGAACTTATTTCAAACACTATTATGTTATTAACTAATACTGCTACTAAATTAGGTTATGAAGTGAATTCAGATTGAAGGTATGTCAGGAAATCCCTGTTTGTAAACAGAATAATACACATGCAAAACTGCATCACACATATCAGATTTATTAATTGCACTGATTGTACAAATTATCATCATCATCATCATAAGGAGAATTTTATCTGTAACCTTTAATTTAAAAGATACACAGCTTTCTTGAAAGCAGCGTTACGGTATTTAACAGTAAAAACAATGTATAAATGTGCAATTTCCAATTACTTCTGCAGCTCAGTGTCTTCATGTCTTTAATAAAGCAGAAGAAATAAAACCATTGAAAAATTGCATGACAAAAGGGGCAGGGCTTCAAAACCACAACCCCCTGCTACATAGCCACCTCGGCTCAATAGTAGCTCAACTATGTTAACCTGCTGGAGGAAACCAATGTGCATTTCCAGAAGGTTACTTTGACAAACCTCTTCAAACTCTTGAAACAAAGTCACAACAAACTTTGTTTTGGACTGATTTACTTTTACGGTGCACGGTCGATCAGTGGTAAGCACTGTCACCTCACAGCATGAGTGGAGCGTCCTGTTTGGAGATTGCATGTTCTCCTCATGTTAGCATGGGTTTCCTCCGGGTGCTTCAGCCCTCACAGTCCAAAGTCATGTAGTGTACAGTAGGTCAGTTTAATAAGCTAAATTGGCCATGGTGTATGTGTGTGAATGTGAGAGTATATGGGTGTTTCCCAGTACTGGGTTGCAGATGGAAGGGCATTCCATAAAACATATGCTGGATAATTTGGCAGTTCATTCCGCTGTGGCAACCGCTGATAAATAAAGAGGATTAGCCAACGAATAATGAATGAATGAATGATTTAGTTAGACTTTTTAATGAGCTTACCTTTTCAAAGGCAGCCTGTGTGTTGCAGATAAACATATTTAATTTACATTTTAAGCAAGTTTGTCTAGTAGAGAATGTTGTATCATCATCTGTATGTATGTTGTTTGAAACTCTTGAAGCCATATGGAAATTTCTAATATTCGATCATCCCTTTGGGGCGACTGACAATCTCCATCTCCTTTTATATCTAAGTGTAAGATGTCCTATAAATGATACCAAGTCAATTTTTTAACATAACAATTAAGTTACGAATTCATTCATGAACTATTCATGAGTTAGAAAGTTATTTGTGTTCTCAAAAAGACAAAAACATTCAGATTTGTTCATTTCTGGCTTGTGTTCCACAGTGAGCCATCTTTATCATTAGTAGTCTGAATACCTTGGTTTTAAAAAGCTTCTGCAAGGACATTCTGTTTTCACAAGTTGCCACAAAGACAAACCTTCACCTCATGACTTGTGTGTGTGGCCAAAACCGCATGATGTGTTTTCATGGAGAGCAAGCGCTGTCAATCTACACGTCCCCAAGCATGCATAACCCAGACACACATTTGATAAACAGACCCTGCAAGAAATAATAAAAGCAACAGGAGGAGGACAAAGTCAGGACATCAGACTTAATCCACAGTTTTGGTGCGTGCCAGGTCTGAAAGAGCCCGCGAGCTGTTTTCCTGCGTTCCAGGAGAGTTGCTTTTAGTGTAACCGCGACAGTCCGCAGGGTGTATTATGAGGTTTTGAAGGAATGTTTGTGAGAGCTTAGAAAGCATTCACAGCTTTGCACCGTCTCTCCTAAAATGGTAGCTTTCTTACTGAAACAACATACTTCTAGCAAACCACAGAAGCCTTTCCTGGTTACTTCATAAATCTTGTGTCTGAGAGAACGCTGTGCAGATTTGCAGCCTGTAAAGTTATTTCCGACTTCAGCGCAGTACCTCTACACCTCTATTTTGTTTCGTTTTTTTAACCATACAAAAAAAGTCAGCAGGGACCATAGCTTTCATCTTCTTTTATAAAGTCTAAAAAAATTAGCACTGATAATCAAAGCTGACTTCCTTCATTACATTAAATGACTTCAGCCCCATTGACACTCTCTGCCAATGCATTGATAATAATTACAGTTAACAGTTGGATGTGCCAAAACTCTCTTCAGTTAAACAATAAGGAAACTGAGGTCATTGCGTTTAGGAGCACAGATCAGGTTCTTAAGGTGAATGTGTACCTTAGCTATAGGGGTCAAACAACAAAAAATAAGGTCAAGAATCTTGATGTTATTCTGGAGTCCGATATGAGTTTCAGTAGCCATGTCAAAGCAGTAACTAATCAGCATACTATCAGCTCAAAAATATTGCAAGAATTAGATGCTTTGTTTACAGTGAGGACTTCTGACCAGAACCAGAAATTCAGAGCACATCACACTTGTCCTTAGGTCTTTTCATTGGCTCCCAGTTACATTCAGAAAAGAGTAGTATTATTACTCGTCTATAAATCACTAAATGGCCTAGGACCTCAATACATTACAGATATGCTCACTAAATACAAACCTAACATATCAGTAGGTTCTTTATGATCAAGTAAATTAGAAATTCCAAGAGTTCAGTTAATGCAGGGTGAATCGGCCTTCAGCTACTGCGCCCCGCACTACAGGAATCAAATTCCAGAAATGATCAGATGTGCTCCAACACTGGGTATGTTCAAATCAAGACTGAAAATGCATCTGTTTAGCTGTGTCTTTAATGAATGAGCACTGTGCTATGTCCGACGGATCACACTGTTATTTCTTTCTTTTCTTTTTAATTCCTTTAAAACCTGTTTTAACACAATTTAATCTGTTTTTAATAATTTTTTATTATTTGTTTTTATTTTTTAGAGTGCTTTCAAGCCTGCTTTATTTAGTTCGGTTGAATCGCACTAGAGTTCGTTTTCCCTCTTGGTGCAGTTCGTTTGGGCAGGTATGAATGCAGCAATCGTACTCGAATGTGCACAAAAAGCAGACCAAAAAAAGCATTCCGAGACCTGCTTGAAGAGGTGGTCTTGGTACGGTTTCAAACAAATCATGGAGTGGTGCGTTTGTGGTGAGAATATGATCCGAACTAAAACAGACCCAACCACAAAAAGTACTGCGCCTTTTGGACTAATCTAGCTGCCGTAGGCCGATGCGCTGTGCATTATGGGATATGGAGGAAAATATTTGTTGACAGCGCTTTACCAACAGAGAGAGAGAGAGAGGGAAAAACATTACCTGATGGATCGTTGGTAATATTTCTGCAAGATGAGCATGTCGCAGTTTAGCTAAATTAATTTATGCCTCCTCCCGAAGTGACGTGCGATGCATTAACACATTGTTTTCCAGCCGCGGCCGCGCTTCATTCTTGATATATATAGTTTGTCTAAAGAGATTTATACAAACTATATAGTATACTATGAGCAGGGATACAATTAGTCAGCGCAGTCATCCCCCCATAGTAAAAAGCGACATTTTGCGTCTGCCGGTTTGTTTACTTGTGGGAGTTCATTGGCATTTTCCCCCGTGTGAATTCTGACCTATCGATAAGCAGTTTAGGAAATATGTTTAACAACATCTGGCCAATGAGTGATGTGGATTTTATCAGATGAGTGCATTTATGTTCTTTTCAACTGGTTCAGACCAAAGCCGACAGTCTGTTGTGAAAATGACTCAAAGACGGCAGAAAATGCAACAATGTATCATTTATTGCCCTTGGTCTAGACCAAATGAAGCGAACTACAGATGTGAAAGCACCCTTATACTCGCCTCTTTTATTCAGGTTTATGCAAAGCACTTTAAATTACCATTGTTTAGGAAATGTGCTATATAAACAAACTTGCCATGCCTTGCTGTTACAAAACCTCTCATTTCTCCTTCTTTCCCTCTGTATGGAATGACCTTCTTAAAGAAGCATTGAAGAGATCTTCCATGGATTTGCTTTTCAAAATTAAACAAAACCAAAATTGGATAAAACAATCCCATTCTGGCAACAGATGCACAATTCTGTTTTACAGCATTTTAGCTTAACACAACCTCAAAACAAGACCATTTATTCGATTAAAACCATGTTTTTGCTTCAAAATTAAACTATACAAAAGTCAGTGAGGCGTTTAATTAAACAACCTGTTTCTGTGAGCCAATGTAACTAATCATCATAAAATGAGAGAGAAAATAAATTATTTTGTGATGTTGCATTAGCATTGATTACACTTTTTTCTTATCAAAATACTGTATAAGAAAAACACAGCTAACCCATATACTGAAGTAGTTTGTTGTTGTTGTTTTGTTTTTCTCTCTCAACATGCCAAAACATCTCTATCCAATTCCGCACATTATTGATTTGTAGCAAAAGCTTATACAAAAATGTCATAAGTGGGTTTTGTTCATTTAGTCTGGCTTCCCTTCCCTTCCAGTAAGAATAAAAACAAGCATTACTTGATTGTTACATCTAGGGCTGCACAAAATACTGTTTCAGCATCTATATCACAATGTGTGTGTCTGCAATAGTCATATTGCAGGATATGCAATGTTGAGTTGGGATTACAGTTTATCAGCACAACATTTCAGAATATATGAGATTAGTGGAGTCATTGTAAAGTATAACTATAACAGAGGGAAACTTTGTCATTTGCATGTGTTTTGAAAGCATTTGGGCAGTATATTTGTACAATACGATAAAGACTATACAATTTCTGTGCCTTAATATTGCTTGAGTCTCTGGAAAACACTGTTTAATTGACTTTATTTCATTGCTCTATTGTAATTATTTCCTTTGTAATTTGTTTATTATTTTTATGCATCATTTAAACCCTCACAAAATCACCACAATCAATCTAAATTAATGATTTCTTTTCAAAACAAGCTACTTATACCATCTGGTGAACTTGTATTCATACAGCAATATATAATCGCAGAAAAGCTAAATATCACAATGTCAGACTTTTTTCAATATCATGCACCCTTAGTTGCATGCATTATTTTAGATGTATTCTCAGTAAGCATACACATTAGTGTGTGTATACATGAATGTCAGCCACCATCAAGGACCACTTCTGAGGAAGAAAATACCGTGCTACATGAATTAATACCATTCAAATGATTCAGAAACTCTAATCTAATCTTCATGATTTCATTAACAGTTTCACAACATTCAAGTAGTATGCATACTGGCACCCTATAATAATCGTTCCTAATTTACCCTTAAGACTTTTATATTTAGTCCTGCTTTTCTTAGGCCGTACTCACACTAGGTACAGTTGCCTCGAACCAGGCCAAAGCACGCTTGTCCCCCACCTGTCTTCCCCGACGGCCCGCACTCACACCACAATCGGGCCTACCACGCTTACGTCATCAATGCTGCGCTGTTCAGTGAGAAGTGCTCTCTCACTCAGCAGCACAGTGGAGATTTCTCTAGTTATATCGTTTTAGTCGGTTTAATATGCAGTGACATGCAGTCAAATATTTCGCCAAACAGTCCTTAGGGATGCGGTGACACGCAGTCAGATATTTCGCCGAACAGATCCGCCACTTTTGGTGCTCATAATCATAAAGCCCTCGTGCTGCAGGAATGAGGACTTCTGCTGAAGGCGTGCAGCTGTCGTGCAATGAGGGGTTTGCGTCTTTAATAAACTACAGCAGTTTGCGTTCACTGAACAGTAAGAATGATTAATAAATCCATATAATATAGTCCCTTAAAAGTCACGTCTCGCTTTCAGTTTCAGGCTTCGGTGCATTTTGCACTCACACTACAAACGTACCGCGCCAAAGCCCAAGTGAACCGCGCTCAGGCACACCTCTTCCAACCGGGACAGGGCCGGCCAAGTGAACCGTGCTGGAGCCCGATTCAGCGCACTCACACTTCTCAAACGATCCGGGAAACGGGCCTGGGCAAGGAACGGATGGCATAGTGTGAGTAGGCTCTTAGCTTTTACACTGTCCTTTCTGAGACAGAGCCCAAACATCCAATACAATCTTACTGAGCATTGAAAAAAAAAATGTTGTGTGCTGAGCTAAATGTGCAGGATGAATATGTGTTCATGTGTTATCAACTGAGAACTAGTAAAGAATTTACACAAGTGCAGTAAAGGAATCAAAGCAGTGGAAGGAATTTCTCCAAAACACACAAACAAACATCTGTGGCAAAGAGACACTACATGGCCAATAGGCAACATGGTGAACGTGACAAGAAAAAAACAAAAACAGGATGTTGGGTCACAAGGTGTCACCTTGAAAAGGACAGAATGCGCAAGTATGGCAGGTTTGTTTAGCTGTCTTTGGGTTGTGCTGCATTTATTTTTCAGTTAAACCACACCTGAAGTTGATTTGGAGGTAGGCTGAGACCAATTATTATTTTTGTATGAATTTAGGATTTTTCTTTCTGCTATTTCTGCCTTTAACAGATTAGGACTGTTTAGACAGGAAGCAAAGTTGGAGAATGGATAGTGACCCATAGAGTATGTCAGAGCACTGCCCCTGAGGCTATTGCTGCCGACAATATTAATCTTTTTTGGGGGTCTGGGTCAGCTTTTTTGATGCACACTAAGGTTCAGATTGCATCCTTACACAAATGAACGTGTCTAACAGAGCAATCACACTAGACACGTTTTATTCAACTCAAAGTGAATCATTTCTATCATTTCTTATCATTTTTAAGAGGTTATCACAAAAACATAACGTCAAATTAACATCATTAAATTCACTTTCACTTCTTAGCCCTACATGCAACAATGACTTGTTTTTGCCATCTGCAATTAATCACACCTTTAAAAGATTGAGTGATAAAAGGGTCTTTCATTTGGTTTATTTTAATGCCCTTATATCCAAATAAAATTTACATGCTAAAGAAATATTCAAGTACTTTCAACTTCATCATTTTGTAATAACTCATTCCCCCGAACTACCTGAAAATCCCTGCTTGAGAATGTATTGTCATCTCCCTCATTTATCAAAAGTACTTTTATTTACCTCATGTTGGATTCTTTCAGAACATCTCTATCTTGCATGAAGTGAAACTGGGAGAAGTTAGAGGTCTGCTTTTCTAAAGAGCTCTGGTTGGAGGCCATTATTAAAACCCGATTTACTGCAAGCAATGCACTTTTTTTGTTCTTTGTTTAAAGGCAAAAAAAGAGTTTTTGAACCCTCCAACATCTCCGCGCTGCACAGTTATGTAAACAGTTACGAAAAGAAAAAACATTATTTCATAAACATCTGGCAATCAGTTGAACATTCAATTCTTGTTCGGTGTGTGTGACCACCTCTGAGTCTTTAAGAGTGATCATACAGGTGCAGATACATCTGTACCAGCTCTGCTACCCGACACTCCAGTGTATTCATGTGTCATGTGTAGTTTTTGACCTTCATGGAATATGAAACAAATCAGGAGGAATGATGTTCCAGAACACACCCACTGCATAAATGCAACAGACTAATGGAAGCTCGAAGTTGTTTTCGAACCAAAACAAACTCGCTTTGGTGAGCTGCTTCGAACTGCCTAAACAAACTCAAAAAGAACTTTGTTTCAGTCATATTTTTTTGAAACTATGGCCTTTACATATTTCTCTCCCTCCACATTCTTTGTTTGTCAATGTTGTCTGCTCTTCTCTTCAAGCAACAATCCAACATTATCGTATTTGCTGTGTAGTTGTAAGAAGCATTTTGCGTCATTGGAAGGGTAACATCTTTCTCTTTAAATAGTGAAGTACTCTTTTTAAGGATCTACTGATCATTTCTATAAAACCTGGATCCACATTCTAAATGTCTTTGACCTCATTGGTTTCTGTTTGAGGTTATCAAGGGTAAAGGTTGTGCATGCACTCTACCAGAATTTTACTCTTTACTAGGGATGCTCGTTTCAGTTAATTTTGCCAACTGACAAATGCCGCTCTTTATCCAAATATTAACCGTTAACTGGTCAGATTAATATTAAATTAAAATTTAATTTTAGAAAATAATAATAATTATCATGTCTATTTTGTGTCTCACACATTAAATATTGCATTTTAAAATGCTGATTTATTTTTAACATGTGATAATATTAACAACAGAACAAAACAACTTAAATTACAAACTTAATCTACTATAACATATTTCAACTTTGTTGTTTACATATGAGATTGCATTATTTGCATACATGTTACAAAATAAAAGCCTCAGTTTGGTGTGGAGTTATCATAATGTAAAAATCAAGAAAATCTTTGAATTTGCTTTTTTTAATAGATTATAGGCTGTTTTAAAAAGGGGTATTTTTTAAGAACTATTAAAAAATTAAATTTTTCAAATGGACAAAATGTTGGTTTGTTGGGTGTACACTAAATCATTACAATGACAGCCTATATGTTTTGTTTATAAGCAGTGCCGGAGCGCGCTCTGATGTAGAAAAAATCCAGACGCTTCGACTTGTGGCCGGCTTGTATTTAAAGCAGCACACATTTCAGAAAGTTCTGTTTTGCTGCTTCTTTCTCCAATTATGCAAATAAACCGAGGTGTTTATGGATCCAGGACAGAGGCAATCAGCATCAGGGCTGATTTGGCATCAACTTGTCTGTGTCAAACTGTGACCAGCAATATTCTTCTTTCATCTTTTTTTTTTTTTTTGCAAAATATGTCTGTAGGCATGTGTGGTTGCACATGTCACCGTCCCATAATTAACAATTATGTGTTGCACTTTTAAAAGACAATGAAAATTATATATTTTTAATCATTTGACTGATACCATTAATCTGTTACAAATACACCCTTTTTCGGTTAATAGTGAATCGTTTATTATGAGAATCCCCAATCTTTACATAATTTCTTCTACTTATTATTATTATTTATCTTGTCGTATTAATTTCGTTTTTTAGTTCCTTATTTTTATTATTTATGTAATCTTATTCTTCAATAAATACTTTCATTGATTATTCTGTTTATTGCTAACAGTGATTTGATTGATTTTTCCCTTTCTTCTCACTTCTTCCAGGGGGGTTAAAGGTGGATGGAAGTTATATAGATCTAATCAAACTTGGGCATAACAAATAAAATGCAGAAAATGTTATATTCCTCGTTGTATTGTTTTTTGTTTTTAATATATATTTACCTGTCTGTGTAGTAAAGCAATTACAGCTGAGAAGATTTTTCAACACATTTCTAAACATAATAGTTTTGATAATTCATTTCTAATGACTGATTTATTTCATCTTTGCTGTGATGACAATAAATAATATTTGACTAGATATTTTTCAAGACACTTCTATACAGCTTAAAGTGACATTTAAAGGCTTAACTAGGTTAATTAGGTTAACTAGGCAGGATAGGGTAATTAGGCAAATCATTGTATACGTGTAACAGTAGTTTGTTCTGTAGACAATTGAAAAATAATATAAATTTTGTTCGCTAATAATTTTGAACTTAAAATGTTTTTTTTATTATTATTAAAAAACTGCTTTTATTGAAGGCAAAATAGATCAATTAGGACTTTCTCCAGAAGAAAAAATTATATAGCAAATACTGTAAAAAATAATAATAATAATAATTCCTTGCTCTGTTAAACATTATATAGGGAAATAATTGAAAGAGAAAAAAATTAAAGGAGGGCTAATAATTCTGACATCAACTGCATACAAACGTGACTCATTTCAAAATACGTTTTTATTCAAAAATTAAATCTTAATTCTCCTTATCTAGACAATCCATCAGTTCAAGGGTACAGTTCTCTCTGCTGCAAATAATGGGTACATTACCCAACAGAACATCCACAGACTGATGCAATTATTTGAAAGCCTGAACTGAATTTCAAGACTCTCCGGCTACAAAACTCTCCATGGTTTTTTGCAGGCTAAATTCAGTCACTTAAAAGGAGACAATAAGCTGATAATATCACAGTGACTCAACTTTTAAATGAAAAACATCTAGCGTGTCAAACTCACAGCAAAAAATGTCCCATCATTTGTTCAATCTGATCCAGACTGTGATGTGACTCGCATAAAAGCTTATTTTATAAGAATTTACTTTGCTTTATAACCTCAAAACCTCAGCACCTCCCATATCTGATTAAAAGATTAGATCATCCACTAATTATCTTTCAGTTTTTGTCTTAAGTACTCTTTTGCACTCAATGAAAGCTGATGGCAAACATGTCCTCTTTCACTATAGTAAAAGAGCAGCTTGAACAATCTGCTAAACATCTTCTTATTTTAAGTAATTAATTTATACAAATTTGGACCAAGATGAGGATGACTCGATGATGAATTAAAGTCTTTAACATCGACACTCTATTATAGATCTCACATATTCTACAGAGATGACTGACAGTCAGAAAACAGCTCTGAAGCGCCCCAAAAAATAAATAGAGCAAAATATTATGAATGCATGAAATTCACTGATCGCCTGCTCCACTCTGTAATTTTCCAGTCATATGGAGAATTGGCTAATTACATGCCTCCAAATTCTCACGCCTAATGGCTGCTCGATGTTTTGCTGTATTCATCACATAGAAGATGCGCATTACATGGATGAAGAAACATCCAGGGCTCTGAAGAAAACTTGAGACCTCTGAACGTAACAGAACATTCAGTGGCCTAAAAAAGTGGCCTGTGACAAAGCGTTTACATATCACATTTGTTTATTATCCGGGATAAACAACAGCTTGAACAAACACAGTCCAAATGCTCGCTATTACGAAGTTTCGCTGACCGCAGGAAGCAGTAAATGTTCTTGCAAATTCCCTACAGCTTGGAGAGTGCAGTTACGGTCAAGCGGAGTTCATTTTGATTCAGTTGGTTCCTCGCTACTCCACAGGGACTTGAAGGGGCATTTGGTGTTAAATGACCCTCGAAGGGGCTTCTGACCAAATCAGGTTGGTCATCTCGCTAGGTTTATCCAGACATGAGTTCTCCTGATGCAGGGGTAAACACAGCAAGACCGCATTTCCATTACCGACAATGTTTATTCTCGCCCATGTTTGACTAGGGAGGTGAGCATTCAGTCACTACAAACAGAAGAGTGGCAATAACACAGATCAGCCACCCAAGCATGTGACTCAAACAAAGCAGTGTGCAAGTGACCACTCAAAAGACAGGTCACTTTAAATTTTTTTATGGGCTTCTAATTCTGCAAATGGCAAAATAAAACATTTTAAGTACTCGAAGCATGCTTGAGGTGACAATAGACAACTTTAAAGGAAAACTTGTTTAACAACTGCTTTCCCGTATACTGAGGCAATACAGTGCGCAGTATAATTGAGTATACTCCATTTTAAAAATTTATTTTTTCATCCATTTCTCAGTGAATATAGGCAATGTTTTTGGTGCATTTAAACAAAACCGATTTAATAAAGAGATATATTTATTAAAAATAATATTTTAGTCACGAAACATATTTAGAAATTTAAAGATAATACAATTAAATTTAAGCTAAATATTGAGAAAAAATTACAACCTATTAAATTTCAACTAAATTTATTAATTTTTTTGCTTTTCTTAATTTTTCCTCTTTTTTAAATTTGTATTTAATATTTTTCTATAACATAAATTTGGCTGTACTAGTTTTTGGAGCGGTACCATAAGTTATTTCGTTAGATAAGCTCCATATTTGGCTTCAGTACTGACTAATCTAATGCAAAATCACAAATATAATATTGTATAGCTTCATATAAAAAATATGAATTTAACAGAAAGAATTAAGAAGGGTGCACTTACATATTCTGATCAAATCAACCTTACATTAAATGTCAGTTTGGAAATGAATAAAATGTGATTACTTCTTTTTTCCAAGTAAACACTCACTTTAATTCATTAGACAGAAATCTTATTTAGAAAAAAATAATTTTCATGTTTCAAAGCTTTACATTTTTGGGAAATCCCAATTGAATAAACTTAGGTTGGTCCAACTTAAAAGAGCATTTGCTGTGGTCACTATTTTATCTTTTATTTGTCAGTCTAATTCAAACTATTGAGTTAACAACTGATTTTTTTTAATTACACACAAACTTTGTTTACTTAATTTGAAAGCAACATATCTTCTCACTTTGTTAAAAAGTCAACTAAGTGCTTTTTACAGTGTACAAAGTACTAAAACAGGACTACTGTCTAATGATAAACAGAGTAGCATGCACAGCAATAAATGAAAATGCATTGTTTACTTCAAGCACACACTGCAGTTATGTCATTAGCTGCTTTAAATGCTTAAGCTCTTCTTTTATTCAAACCCCAAAACTACGGTCACCAATCCCTTAATAATGATTTGCTGATTCTTGAAAAATGTATGTTGTATATTTTCAAAGAATACAAACAACCAGCATTGAAAGTTATTCTAGGTTACAAGCAAAGTTTCTAGTTTGCAAGAGGTAGATTTAACTTATCATGGTAAGGTAAATCTACTTTGGTAAAATAAACATCCAAGTATATAAATACATATGAAGTACATCTAATATACAAATGTCAAGCTAAACCTTTTAGTGTCAACAACTAGTGGCCTTAAAACAGCTGTGTGCTCAAATGCACAAGACAACCCCAGAGTATGATACAGGGAGGAATGCACAATTAATAAAGATAACATAAAACAAAATGACGCAGATAAAAAAATATATATATATATTTTTTTTTTTCAGTCAATGCAAAGATGTGAATAGACATCCTGTGGTGCGGTTCACGCGAATTAAGTTGACCATGTGCGTTTGACTTGCTTAATCCGTGTATCATGTGAATTGCTTGAGTTGGAAAATCTTGAGCGGACATTCGTGTCGCGTTAACCAATTGCTTTTATAACCTTGCTCTTATAGGGGAGTGATTATAACACAGCGCCTGTTGTTGGTGTCCTCCTGCTAGTTTTTAGAGGAGTTAAAGAACTCACATAGCTGAGTGCACCTCTGAAAGGATCTAGTGGATCCTAGTAGATGTTTTTCAGCCTCCCTAAAGCACATAAACACAACTATTCTCTAAATAAAATCCATGTTAGCCTTTCAGCAACAAAGTTAGAGTCACTGGGCAGACAGACGCCCTGCCCATGATGCGAATTTGCATCCATAGGGAAGTAAATTTGATGAGCGAATAAAACAAATTTAACGCACGAATGAAGCACGTAAACTCAAAATTTTCATTTGTCTATTTACGTACGAATAGCGCAATTTGTTCTTACAGTTGAATTATTAGCCCTCTTTGAATTTTTTTTCTTTTAATAATATTTCCTAAATCATGTTTAACAGAGCAGGGAAATTTTCACAGTATTTCTGATAATAGTTTTTCTTCTGAAGAAAGTTTTATTTGTTTTATTTCAGCTAGAATGAAAGCAGTTTTTATTTTTTTAAAAACCATTTTAGAGACAAAATTATTAGCCCCTTTAAGCTATTTTTTTCAATAGTCTACAGAACATAACCATCATTATACAATAACTTGCCTAATAACCCTAACCTGCCTAGTTAACCTAATTAACCTAGTTAAGCCTTTAAATGTCACTTTAAGCTGTATAGAAGTGTCTTGAAAAATATCTAGTCAAATATTATTTACTGTCATCATGGCAAAGATAAAATAAATCAGTTATTGGAAATGAGTTGTTAAAATGATTATGTTTAGAAATGTGTTGAAAAATCTTCTTTCCGTTAAACAGAAATGGGGGGGGGGGGCTAATAATTCAGGGAGGCTAATAATTCTGGCTTTAACTGTACATGCCGTTTCTGAAGTGAACACAGCATGACGCACTGCAGTTTAACAAAGTGACTTTTATTGTCATTTTAGGATTATTAAACAATATATTGTATAATAGAGAATTAAGTGCGTAAAATAACAGAAAAGGTACTGATGGTTTAATACCAGGTTTTGTACCATCATTTACAACCCCAACCCAGACAATAGTTCACTTCAGACTAATAAATATGTCAATAAAATCACTTTTTCAAATGTGACATCATCTAAAGTTTTTGGAGGAGACACCAACATCGCTTTAGGCCATTCAAAAGCCAAAAAGAAAAACAACATAGAGATATTTTTACAGTGTATTATGGAAATCAATGATTACAGGTTTACAGCTTTCTTCGAAATATCTTCTGTTGTGTTCAACAGAAGAAAACATAAATTTTCAGTTTTGGTTGAACTATCTCCTTTTAATGACACAAATGAATATTAATGTTGAAACTGTGGTGCAAATGCAACCATAGAAAAACAGTCAGCGTTGCTAATGGTATAACGATTGTACTATAATCATTGTACTGTTTCAATATTATCATTAGAGCAGTAAATCTTTCTATTACCAAAGAATTATAGTGCTTATTTAAACATACTGTTATCATTATAAATGTCGCACTTGGTAAAAACAAACCTTAAGAGTGTAAAATAAGAACAAATAGACAAAGACGCTGGGCATGCTGTGCAGCTATAATGCAGGGTTCTTGCTAGCTGGCAGGAAGGAGCAGAAGTGCTGTTTAGTAAACCACTATGACCTCTTATCTTCTTTTAACCCCTCGGATAAAAAATGCTGTGTCAGCGTGTTATGGTTTCAGGCTGTTCTTCATCTCGAACAGACCTGCTCTTCTGGTTCCAGTAGCTGCCAGTAGTTGAGCTTCCCACAGAGCGCAGCAGCATGTTCTCTCCCTCCACAAGCACACACTTCAGAAGGAGCTGCGCTGAGAGGCCAGAGAGCAGCCCACCAATGAGTCATCCAACCCCCCCTTCCCTGTCCTACACATTCTTTCACTTACTTTCCCTCCCCTCCCTGTTTTAGGAAATGTTTTTGCGATTGGCTCACTTGTCCTGTTCTGGTTTTGAGTGTAATGATCTTGACACTCGGCAGCTTTGGAGAACTGCTGACTCATGCTCCAGCGGTGACCAAGTGGGAGCACATAAAGCGATGGGACGGATCAACGTGCAGCCCTATAATTTAATGGGCTATTGAGAGCTGCGGGAGGTAAAGTGTGGAGCAACTAAGCATTCCATTCTCTTTGCTGGATCTGGATTTTCTGCTGAAAATAGGGCTGCAGGATTCTGGCTAAAATGATAATAACGATTTTGGGTCCCACTTTATATTAAGTGGCCTTAACTAATATGTACTTACATAGGAATTAATAGTTTGTTACAATGTACTTATTGTGTAAATACATGTGTTTATTGTGTACTTATGCTTGATTAAATACATGTATGTATTTACATCTGTAATTAACTTTTGTAATTACATTTGTAAATACACTGCTGACCATCCCTTACACCTTAACCTACCCTTAAACCTACCCATGCCACCAAACCTGTCCATAACCCAACCTCTATTCCAACTCAAAAGCACCACAAGTGCTCTCAAATACATTATAAACACAGTAAGTACATTGTATTTATTTTTTGATGTAAGTACATAGTAGTTAAGGACACTTAATATAAAGTGGGACCCGATTTTTTTTATTTAAAATCAAAATTACGATTTTCTCACGATTCTGTAAATGTAAAATAAAGGCTAATCAGCATGCTGAATATTATTTCTCAAACATATGGTAAAACAACAACAATATTAGGCCAACAGTACGTGTGGATCTACTGTAGGTTAAAATACTACATCATTGGCGGCATGCGCGCATACCAACAGTGAGTCAGCTCACAAGGGATTTCATGGCCGTGAATACGTCATTACATGAAGACAGAAATGATATATTTTTGGGTGAATTATACCTAATAAATACAGTATGTGACAATTTTAACACCATTTGGAGGTGTCCGTGTTGCTAAGCAATGTAGATAAAACAATGAAGACTTGTGCATCCGCCTTTACGCTTCTCTACTGACAGTGAAAATCTACTTGGCTGAACCGTAGAAAAGCTGAATTAAAATTGTGTGTAGGGTCAAATCAAGATTGCAATCTTTATTAAACTAATCGTGCAGCCCTAGCTGGAAAAAACATAACTATCCAAAGTAGTAAATTATCAATAAAAACTATATGAAAGTGTATTCATTTTATAAAACAAAAATAGAAGCATTAAAGCCCTTACTTAACCATAACTTTCACTGGGTGTAAACAGACTGTATAAATATGAATAAGTCTGCATTTTCTCTTTTTTTGTTTACATTTAATTATTTAGCAGACACTTTTCTTTTATACGCTTTTTATTTGACAATTATTACAACCTCTCTTCAAAAATGGCTTGTTTTAAACAGAGAGAAAGCAACATAAAAAAAGAAACTTAGTAAACATAGTAATCGTTTTTTAAATTGATTTATTTATACCAGAAAAGCAATGATAACGATACCCTAAAACAACAAATAAACGAATGCAATAATAAACCTCCAGACAAAAAAAATAAATAAATAAACAAAAATAAAAAAATAATGCTGGCTGGTCCACTAAATCTGCGTTCGCCTTTCGCCTCCTCGTTGGCATCTTTTAAACTCTCCCAAACATTCCCAACATATACGTATACTTATACATATAGCATAGTGATGATTACATTCATTTGTTTTTACATTTTTGACTTATAAATATATACCATACCAAAAGAATCCACCTTGGTATTTTAAATGTACTTATACATTCATAAATTTTCCTTTAACTTAGTCCCTTTACTAATCAGGGGCCACTAGAATGAAATGGACCGCCAACTTATCCAGCATATGTTTTACACAGCAGATGCCCTTCCAGCAGCAACCCAGTAGGGGGAAACACCCATTCAGCCAATTCACCTATAGCGCATGTATTCAGACTCTGGGGAAAAAAACGGACCACCCAGAGGAAACCCACGCCAACATTGGAAGAACATGAAAACTCCACACAGAAATGCCAACTGGCACAGCCGGGACTCGAATCAGTGACCGTCTTGCTATGAGGTGACAGTGCTAAGCACTTAGCCACCATGCCACCCCATTAAATATAATTATTAATATATAACTATTTCAAATTAAGGGTGTCTCATAACAACCCATAGTTTGCAACGCATACGACTCCTAGATTAATAACTTTGTTTTTTACTTTTAAAGGAATCCATCATTTGTAATGATCGAAGAGAGATTGCCTCAGCATTATTCAAATGGCATGTGTGAAAACATTAAGGCTTTCCTGTCAAATATGATGATGACGGAAGAAGTTGTGGTGGTGTCTAAATGCTTTTTCAGGTTATAAAGTGTTTTCAGTCACTACTTGTTTAGACTTGATTAATGCTTTAAGTGTATAGCCTAATCATTAAAAGATTGGGATCTCAATTCAAACATTCACACAACATAAAATATGAATGAAGATGATGCATGTTTATGAAAAAATGTACATTTATTCACTATTTACTCAGCGTCAAGTAGTTATAAACCAATCTAAGTTTATTTCTTCTGTTGAAAGAAAATAGTGAAAACCTGAAACCACTGACTTTCATAGTGTGGAAAACAAATAGTATAGAATGTATTGATTATAGGGTTTTAGCATTGTTCAAATGTCTACCGTTTTGTTCTAGAAGGAAATATCAGACAGGTTTGGAACAACTTGAGTTTGAGTAAATGATGCCAGAATTTTACCTTGTCTTTTAAAGGTACCATTATGAGCCCTTTTGGTACAAACATGTACCTTTATGTCTGAAAGTGTAGTGTTACATGATCTAAAAGGTTTCTTTAGTACATAAGAAAGAGATGTTTCTCTGTGTAAATCATGATTGGTGTTTTCAGGACTCTCTAATGAACAGGAAATCCACACTTTCATTTGAAATAGAAGAATTTACCATTGTAAATGTCTTTACTGACACTTCAATCTGAATAAATATAAGCCAAATAAGAGAGTGAAAAACCTCCTTAACGGGTGCCATCATACACACAACATTGTGCCTATTTAGTGAATGTCTAACTTGGCAGCAACTTTTCAGACATCTCCTAAAAGCGATCTAGCGTCAAACTAACTGACCCTACTAAACGGACATCAAGCTACACAATTAAACTGAGTGCAAACACAAGTGTGCCTCATTTAGCCTGCAGAGTTGCTTTTGGGGTTCTTGGTCATGGCTTTAATGCTTTGACTGAAATCCAAAAGAAGAAAAAGACAACAACAACCCATCAGCCTCAACAGTGGGTCATTGTGTCTGTAGCGCCTCACAATGACAAAGATCCAACAATGAGCTAGAGATGTCTTGGCAGGGACAGCCAAGCCAGTAAGACCTTACGATGCTTAAAGAAGAGAAAAGCCATCTGTTCACGCTGTCTTTGATTGGGTTTATCTCACTGAAAGAGCCATCCATTCCCGGAGCCAATGGCATTCAGGCCCAGCTTCTTTGTGAAGCACTCGCAGGTTTCTTGGCTGCTGGTGCTGGGTTTCTTGGCTGTGGAATGAAGGCGTATTGAGAGAAGCTCTGCGCTGGGACTATTCGGGTTTCATAGAGCTATCAAAAGAGTCTCAGAAACCCTGCTATGTTGTAGTCGGTTACTGCATGAGAATGAATGGTAACCAGCAGTGATGCTGAGCTTTCCCGAAATGCCCATTTTAATAAGTACATAACTCACATCTGACACTAACAAATGCTGCGGGCTCTTATGTTTGCAAGGAATTGGTCAGGTACTTGATGGAGATGCTGCAGTGACAGGTTTGGATAAAATAAAATAAAAATACAAATACAAATAAAATAAATCAAAATAAATTAAATTAAATATATAAATAATATGATACAATTGCTTATTGTTTAAGTTTTTTAAATATTTTTTGTAAATGGAGTACTTTAGCATTAGTACATTTATAAATACCTGATTAATTCATTGTTTATTTTTTTATTTATAAGAGCAACTACTGTTCAAAAACTATAGAATCATTAACTTTTAATTTCTTGTAATTTAATAAGCTGCATTTAATGTTATTAAAAATACAGTAAAAGTTTGACAATAATTTAAAAGAAGAGGTTTCATATATTCATATATTGTAATTCACTCTTGTGAAACAGGAAACATGCACAAGAAACATTTCTTATTATTATCAAAGTTGAAATTAGATGTCTTGCTTTACATTTTTGTGCAAAGTGTGGTCATTTTTAGTTTAAAGTGAATGAATTCTAAAATTTGGCTATTTCTCTGCACATTGACCGGTCTTGCTTCTAAGTTCCGGGAAGGACTGCAACTATTTCAAAGCTTAAACCTCGACTGCAATTGGACAGACAAGATGTTAAAGTGGTAGACACATTCCTCTGGCAACAAACTAAGACATCCTGTTCTATGACGTTAATCTACTTCAGTACAGAGCGATTCATTACTCCTGAACAGCAGAAGCCTGCAATCAAATTGTGTTATGTAACTGGAAACCCCAGTATAAACCATTTACATTGTGCACGTTTTTCCTTCCTAAGATCAAAACATAGAACTAACCTTTTATTCATCTGCAGGCCAACATAAGAGTGACAACAGTTCTAAATGAAAATTCCTTTGTACCTTCAGTTTTAGTGTTTTAGCATCTCTATACTACATGCAAGTTGAAAAATTTGGAATTTGAAAAACCCTGATTTTTTGGGAATTAAGAAAGAAGCTACAAACGAAGGGTGATTGGAACACTTGCCATTTTTTTAAAGTAGTCATTAGGTCTATTTAGGTCTACTGTACATACAGTAAAGTTTTGGTTATTAAGATGGTCAACATTTCAAACAAATTGGCCTAATAAATGATTCAACAACTCCAACAGGGTTCCACCTGGAATTAGCAAGCAATGGTGTTGATTGGATAACAAGTGGTCATCCAAGACAGATTACTGTTTCCCTCTATTATAAACATTTTTTGAAATGCCTCTCACGTGGCAATTTTTTGTTAACATTTCATTGACAGCCTTCCCTCTCATGTCATCATGCTTTGGCATGAGCAATCAGTGCAACACAGTGAATATTGAATAAGCAAACTCATGTTACATGGTTTTCGAGGGAGTCTGAAAATAAGCAAAAGTCTATGGTTACTATGATTTCAATCATAATCAGGTGTTTTGGTAGTACAATACACAGTATGAATATTTTGTTTTGGTGCACTTTCTCAAAATACGTTCCAAAATGATTGCATGTTCGATCAGCAGCTAGAGAGTTGTTGGTCTTTGTGGGTATTAAAAGCAATGCAATTTAATGGATTTTCAAAAATTTTTGACAAGATCAAAGCCTTTAAGACCCCAATCCCAATTACATTTTATTTTATATCTTTCACCAGCATAAAAAATCTAATATATTTAAATTACCTTTAACAATTTATAATTTCCTTCAGTACTGCACTGTAGCTGATGTATTTTGAGTAAAAACATTTTTAATAAGAAAAAAATGACTGTGTGCACTTTTAAAGGGATAGTTCACCCAAAAATGAAAAATAAAATGCAAAACTAAATAAACGAGTTTCTTTCTTCTGTTGAACATAAAAGAAAATATTTTGAAGAATGCTGCTTCAGCTATTGAATATATAATGTTTTTTTTTTATTTAATGCCATGTCAGCAACCAATGCTATTTTCATGGCAAGAACATTTCAATAATAAAAAAAAAATCAAAAGAAACTAATTAATACATAAATTAAATGGGATTTTTAGTGCTAATACATGATTTAAAAAATAAAAAACAAATCCTAGTGTCACTTTGCTAAAAATGTATTTGTTTAAAGTTGTCAGTTGTTTAAAAAAAAAAGTCTTCTGGAATCATTATATAAAGCAGGAAAAGTCCAGTAAAATGTGTTTTACAGTTATAGGGGAGTACAAACACTGAGTGGGGTCTACATCTCTAAACTAAAAGACATGGGTTGCTCTCATATGTCCAATACAACATCTGGTAAAAATCACCGGATCAAATTTAGTCTTAAAATGCCCTAAACTCTGTTTGAGATTTCAGGTTGCATTTCATACAATTTATTGTTTTGCAATGCATGCAACTCCTCTTGCCACTTATTTAAAATGTAAACGTTGATAAAAGGTCTCATCTCTGAAGGAGGAATTTGGCATTGGTGCACCACTTGTTTCAAAGGGTACAATACTTAGCAGCTGCATCAGCTTTCAGCTATTGACTTCCATCATGCCACTAAAAAAAATAAATAAATAAAAAAATTCAAATGCAGTTACAACCAGGTTTTTGACCAACAATTTGCAATGTGTTCCTCATTAAATGGCGGCATCACATTGAGTTTTCATCAGCAGGTTACAAACCTTGTTGCAGCTACAGATAAGCCCATTTTTTCCCCAAAACATTTGGCTAAATCCAATTTTATTAAAGACGTTATGCCACTGTATGGACAGGCTATTTAATGCCATTTCTCCATCTCTGCCACCTGTCCACTCTCAAACCTCATATACAAATAAGGTGACCTTTATAAACACATTAGTGTTTTTACTAAAGAGACTGCTGCACTTAGTGTACCAACAAGATATATAATTTACTCTTGTGAGACAGATGTTCTGCTGCTGAAGTGATTTCAGTTTGAGCGAATTCACAAGCTATTTTTATTACACTTCATTGACTAAATACATTTGTAAAATGGGTAGACAAAGGTAAAAATTGACTAATAGGACTGATTTATTAAAAAAAGAAGAAAAAAACACCTAAAAAAACACATTTTTGTGAGTAAGAACAAAAGGGCATGTCTATAGATTTTTTTTTCCTACTTTGGATGTTAATGGCTGCTGGTTTCCAACAATTTTCAAAACATCTTTTGTTTTCAACAGAAGAAAGAAACTCAAATGGGTTTGGAACAAGTGGAGGATGAATAAAACGATGAATGATTTTTCATTTTTGGGTAAACCATACCTTTAAATTTGCTCATGTCTATTGGACAATTCGCATTAGCCTGTGTGAGACCCTGTCACTGTGATTGACGATCCATACAAAAACAAAGTCCTCCTTCACATCCTCCATTTCTCCTTTCATTTCCTCTGTCCCCTTCAGAATTTGAAGAATAACAGAAGCTGAGAATCCAGAGACGGAAAAACAAAGAGCTTTCAAACCAAAAGTCCAGATTAGCTTTGATGTTTATATATTTAAGAAGCGACCCAAAGCTTTGAATTCCTTCAAGCTAGCTAATGAAAAGAAGAACAGAGCAGAACTCAATCCCACTTTGGGATTTGATGGATTACAGGCCCAAGGGCAACATGATGACATGAAGCTCCTTCGGGAACCAGAGAGAAGCATGTTACACTGGAAACACAGTGAGAGGGTTTGCTTTGGCTCGTAGTGTGCTTGTCGTGGAACGGTTGGGAAAGAGCAACAGCAGACGCTACAAAAATATATCACGTTTCCTCCCCCAGCCACCAGAAAGGATAGTTTGCCCGAGAGATTACATCTGTGTGGTGAGGAGTCCACCACCTACTGGGACGACAGTGGGCTGTGGAGAAAAGCCAACGTGTATGCTCTATGACAGTAGAGCTGTAGACGTCAAACCATGATGGTGGGGTTGGAGAGAAGCCATGAGCGTTTGTGTTTTGGGGTTTTGAGGCCTGTTGCAGAACCAACCACTGGCAAGTCCAAACTGCATAGCAAAAACGTCTAAGCATTTCAAGCTTGAGCTTCATAAGAGGTCAGAGATGAGAAAACCAGCAAAAGCCAACCTCAGACCTCACAGCAACACAATATCCAGACAAGTTATCTCTGGAAAATGAATTAGCTTCCTATTGCTATTTCCTAAAAGAAATGAATGTAATGTGACTGAAAGATGATTATCAGAGGGTTTTGGGTCTTCAGACTAAGTCACAAATATGCCAAATTACATTAAAAAGCATTTGGCAACACAGAATTACTCTAATACCTATAAAGACTACAAGAAAGTACATACAGTAGTTGTCTTTCACATTGTGAACGTGTCCTACTTTCTCAGTGCAATGAAAGATTGATGAAGCTGACTCTCAGTAGGGTGACTACTAAGAAATCACTTTGAAAATTGCCAAATCTGACTTCAGCATTTTACCAAAAAGCATGTTATTACACACATATTCAGCATTAATCACTCAAAAGGTCACGTCAAAGTACAAAAAAAAAGTGTACATATGTATATAATAAAATATAAGAAACTTTTATCAAACAAACATAGTGTTTATTAATTGTTAGTAAGGCCATTGTTAAAGGAGTTGAGTTTAGGTATGTGATAGAATTGTAGAATAAAGAGAATGAAGTCATGTAGTAGAAAACGGCAATGCAGAAAAAGGCATACATATATGCTTAAAGGGGTGGTCTAGAGTGTATTTTTAAGGCTTGGTAGTGTTTATAAGATGCAAAGCAATGTGTACTAATGCTTCATTTGGAGAAAATCACGTTATTTGTTCATATATCTTACTTTGATTATATACAGCTATTCAGCTAACATAAAAACAACTGTCATATTTCCTAGTTCCTCTGAAAGACCTGCCGTCAAGAGGCTCTGATTGGTCAGCTAACATAATGTGCGGTGATTCGCTGATCGACTCCACGTCACCAAGAAAGGTGCCACGTGCTTTTGCACCGTTTAAATACACAGTCAGTCAGAGTAGCTGTTAGTATCAGTTTGAGCCTGAATCAGACAGAAAATGACACAGAGGACACAGCTGAACCTCACGCCTGCTCTCTAAATTAAAACTTGACAAGTGTTTTTTATTTATATTTAGAATAAGCATGTGTAAGTAATATGAAACGTTCTCATATCGTTTGCGAGTTTGTTATTTGAGATGAAGAATGCACAGAAAGCGGCTGCAAAAAGAGACACTGCAGTGCTGGTGAAGATTGTGGGTGTTTACAGCTTTTTGACTGATGAATATGAAGCTAAATTGTTGGCGGTGATTAATTTTAACAAATAAATATACTTAAAGGTTGTGGTGCACAATCCACAGCTTCGCCTATTAGGGTTGGAGCTGCTCCTTCTTTGAGGAGTTTTTAGCCAAATCCAACACTGAACAGGGAGAGATTTTGGAAGCTGTTCTTTGTCAAATGCTAGCTATATATTTTTATATTTCTCTGTAAAATAATTAAAAATAAATTGGAAGCACTTCTCCCTTTGTGTCGTGTCCTTTGAAAGCCCAAATAAAGAAAAAGAAGAAGCTCTGTGGAAATAGCAGCGTTTGGACAGCATTCTTTGCTATAACATTACAGCACCTTTGCTGCATGGGGTGTGTGCACATGGTGAATGCGTGTAACCAGATGCATTTATGATTTCACTAACCCTTGTGTATTTTTTTGTAGTCCCCAAACTTCGTTCGCTGTAGTCTTTACTATGTTAACTCTGTAAAAGCCAATGTCTCTCTTTGCATTGAACTTTGAGAGTATTACATGCAGAGACACGTATTAATGCACATCTTTATTACATGATATCGAAGTGAACCATCCCTTTGGGTATTAATAAACAGCCAATTTAAGGGAATAAGCAATTGCTTCAAAGTAAGAGTTGGTCCCTACATACTAATGTGTAACTGAAACATTATACTTATGCTATGTTCACACCAGATGCGGAACGCGTGGATAAATCGCGCTATTCGCGCGTAAATAGTCACATGAACATTTGAGGTTACTCGCTTCATTCGTGCGTCAAACCCCGCTTCATTCCCGTGTCAAATTCACTTCAGAACAAACGCCAATTCGCCTGATGGGCAAGGCTTCTGTCTGCCCCATGACTTTAGCTTCATAGCTAAAGGGCTAACATGGATTTTATGAAGAAAATAACAGTGTTTATGTACTTTATGAAAGATGATAAACCGCGTTGATGCATTTAGAGCTGTGTTTGAGTCCACTACATCCTTTCAAAGGTGCATCCAGCTCTTTAAGCTCATAGACTCCTCCAGAAACTGAACCTGGCTGATGGAGGTTTTCAGCGGTGCTTCTGACTGAGCCCAGCCCAGTTTGATGAACTTCTTGTCGGTGTCTGCTGGGGGATTTCCCCTGGGACACCGACAACAGGCGATACGTCACAATCACGCCCCCACAAGAGCAAGCTCCTGATTGGTTAACGCAGCCCGATTGTCCGCTGAAGTTCAGATTTTCAAACGCGAGTGATTCATGCGAAACGCGCATTAAGCGCGTCAAACGTGCAAAACACTCAATTCGCGCCACGCCATTCACGCCATGCGCACCGCGCAATTCTCGTCATTCGCGCCGCGACATTCGCGCGTATCACGCCGCAGGATGTCTATTCGCATGTTTGCATTGACTTAACATGTAAATCACTCGCGCTTGACGCGCGTGCCGCGTCTGGTGTGAACGCAGCATTACACATGCTTTTTCTTTGTAATTATTTGATTTTGAATTATTATTAATTATATTTCAATGTTTTCACACCACGTTTCAATATCTTGGGGGGGGTATTTTTACATAAAGAAATAAACAAATAAGTAAACAAATAAGTAAACAAACAAACAAACAAATAAATAAATAAATAAATAAATAAAAAACTAAAAGGACAACTGAACATTAGGTTTTCAACATACTGTGTAAAAATGCTGGGTTCCACACTATTGATTTGTGTTTGGACAACATTAAGGAATTAAGTTAGCAAATTTAAGTGGATTGAACAAACAATTAACCTAAAAAACTGAAGATTTGTGTTGTTTCAGCTCATTTTAAATAAGTAGTTTGAACAAAAAGTAAAAAATTTTTTTTTTGCATGCAGCACATTTCCCACTAATCATTAATGAAGAGCTGATCAGCTATGTAGTTGTGACTCCAAAAAATGGGCTTTTTACTATTAATTAGGTTATGTATAATTTACCATGCTGTTTTAAGATCGAAAATATCAAGTGAGGCACTGCACATTGAGAAAGTAGTTATTTACACAGGGATAAAATGGAAAAATGCTTCCAGACATACACAGATGCGCCGTGTTTCGTTCTAAAATAACTTCTGCCTGGCATGCAGAATACATAGAAATAAATTACACTGAATTGAACATAAAACATTACATCACTCATATTTGGACTTTTCTTAAATTAAAGTACAACATTTAATATGCCTCATATGTATGTAAAATCTCTTTTGAACATTTAATTTAAATTGGGACGGCTTGACTTTCACCCTGAACACGAACACCAGACTCAATGGATTGGTCTAAAGCCATCGGTGTCCTCAGTGGCTCAATACAGTGGCCCCACTGAGACATATAATGAGGCAAAATAAAGCCAGTCCACAGACCACACGATATAACAACCTCAAAGAGATGAAATGATAAGTGGCAAATCAAGAGGCGGAGAGCGCTTTGATTTACGCCATGCAGCCTTTTTTCATTACCTAAATAAATGTGCAAGAACGGGATTCCATACTGAAGGCAGACTAACAGCTCTGAGAACCGATTACTGTTCAAAAGGCAAACGATGTAAAAGAAATCTGCTCAAAACAGGTTAATCTCTTCAGCTTGTTAGAGAATAACAGTGCCTAATTAAATTCATATTACTCCGCAGATATTAAAAGCCATTTGAAGGCTTTAAACCTATTTGCTTACAGCGAGAGAATTCAGAATCCCCTTGCAGTGACGCTTTAAAGCACATGAAACGCACTGTTCTCAGATCAAGGCTTTAAAAGTCACACTTGTTCACCTTTTGAGCTTCACATTCACACACAGACTTAAGAGATATTCCAAAGGGGGCACAAAAATATGCATAATTTATTAGAGAATCCTAAACTATTTCAGTGGAACAGTAAATTAGATGCATGTCTAAACTGAAATCACTTGATACATGCTGATGAGTTTGTGTCCGTCTACATGTAATAAATGTTAATCAAAGACCCAAGTAATGCAGATTAACTGAATAATCCAAGATGATCACATTTAAAAAATAACCATTTATTTACAAGGCATTGGTATAAATATGGACATTTAATGGCAAAGCATGACATAAAACAACAAAATGACGACATGACACGCATGAAAACAAGTCTAAACAAGAAAACAAGACTAAAATGCTCCAAAACAATTTGCAAACCACCAGATGTCGAATCTAATTTCAGGCAGAACTTCTTTGTCTTTGAAATTCCATTAATGCAGTCCCTATTCCTATGGTAGTTGAACAGTAATTAGCTAGTGGGCTGACTAATTGTAAGGTTAGCAAAAGTTATGACGTGCAATTGACATCATAAAATTGTAAGTGGGAAGTCATAACAGATGTCAGTAGATTGTATAGATTTTAAAATGAGTGGTTCATTCTTAAATCTCTTCAATAGCTAACAGAACACAGAAAAAAAGACAACGAACAGCAAGCTAAAGAGGTCTAAGGGGCCATTTACACACAATACATTTTTTCCCATTGTTGTTCTATTTAAACATGCATTTGATGCACTTATATTACTGTTACGCTTGCACCTTGTGTCTTTTGTGGTGCCTTGCACATGATTGATGCATTTTAAAGATGACGTGAATCTAGAATAACTTTTACACACTGCTCAATGTCAGTTTTAAAGCAGAGGACCAATCAGAAGAAATTGGAAGCGAGGCAAGCATTGCAATTTTATCTCTTCAGAAGCAAGTTTTTTTTTTTATCCAAAGTGGCATTATGTGTATGTTCCCTAAAGACTTGAAAATATGACTGACAGGTTTCATAGAAAGACAGTCAATTTTGGTTGTTGATTAAAAAGCTTAAGACAAGAGGCAACGCAAATGCCAATACATGTGAACATGGAAAACATTCAGAACATGCAAAGTACAACACTTTTTTATTTTTTAAAGTGGCAAGTAATGGATGATGGACAGTACTGTTACAAAACTCTGTTTCGAAATGCTACACTGGATTCAATTCTTCACATTTTTTGATAACATTAAGCATAGTAAAGATTTTATCTCATAATGAAAGCTGAAAGCTGAAAGCTGAAATAAATAATTGAGAAAACGTTAAATTTGATGATGGTTTAATGAGTCCCACAGTCAATAACAGACCTTACAAAAACACAATGGGCTCTATTTTAATGATCTAGCTGAAAACTGAAAAAAGCCCCCCAAGGTGAAGAAGGCATGGAGGTAGAGGTTTTTATCTTTATTTTGAAAAAAAAAAAATTGTTAAATATAAATCCTTTATTTTTTATATGTAAAGATATTTGTGTATTGCTGTATATCCTGTGTGTATGTGTTTTCATTGCATGGGCGCGTAACTAATGCACTCTGTGCTGGACTTTAGACCAGCTTTTATTTGGTCAATGGGGCGGTCTATTTCAGTTCCTCAAAATAGCAACTCTCCAACAATGTGACATGTTAACACACCTCCTTTTTAGACCAGCACACCAATGAGTTCACAAAGTGGCGCAAATGGGTTTGCTATTTAAACAATGTAGCAAAAAATGTGAAAATTAGGGTTGCACTGGTCTGATAACAATATAATAAAATAAGAACAAATCGCGCCATACACGACTTGCGCCAGGTCTATGATAAGGCTCATTATGGAATTCCAAAACCTTAGAGTGTAACTGCTTATTTCAACAATATGATTTAAAGACATTCAAATTCTGTCATCATTTACTCATCCTTCACTTGCTCCAAATCTGTTTGAGTTTCTCTCTTTGCTTGAACACAAATGAAGTTATTGTAAACGATGTTGAAAAAAAACAACAACCATTGATTGATGTTAGTATATTTTGTTCTTCAGAATATCATGTTTGGTGTTCAACAGAAAAATGAAGAAGTTTGTGTAAATGATGAGGAATTTAATTTTGGTGTGAACTATCCCTTTAATAATAATAATCTGAGTCGACCTTCTGAACAGAAATAGCACAGTGAAAAGAGGTCATGCATATCGATGTAAAATACCGAGAAGTATTTTCATTTGTTTGTTTGGTTGTTGTTGTTTTTACTTCTGCATTATTTGAGTTTAAAGTTAAAATACCCTCTGTAAAAAATCCTGGTTGCCTTAATTATTTAAGCTGAATCAAATTACCCTTATGAGTCTATTGAAGTTATATTCTGTTAAACTAACTTAAAACTGCTTGCATAAGTTATTAAATTAAGTTAGAATATGATTAACTTGGTTTAATAAGTTACAATGACCTAAAACATGCTGTCAGGACTAATTGTTCATGTAATATTTTTAAAAGTGCAGAAATAAATAAAAAGAAAGGGTACAGTAACAATAAAATCTGCGACTGCTAATGAAACCAGTTTCTTTATGTGCGCTGTGCATGTTTTCTATCAAAAATGCTGTTGCTTAACTAGCCAAAATAAACATTCTTTTTTCATCTTTTAATTATTAAACCATTAATTCCCAGGAAGTAAAACATGGAAAGCTTTTTGGAAACAGGTGTGGGTTGTCTTGTGTAACAATGACTAAAAAAAAAAGCCTGTCTGTGAGTCACCACCCATGGAGTGTGGTGCAGCAGAAGAGGAGGATGATGGGTAAACAGCATGCAGGGTGAAGTGAGGAGACCGTGACCTCTCAGCGAGGCTGTCGTCGCCACAAACGTTTATGAATATTGCGTAACTTTCTTTCACTGCTTTGGCAGCTCATCTTCTGCTGGGAGAGCGATGCGACTCTCAGAGCATATGTTTGGACGCGAATCAAAGAGACGATATTCCGACATGAGGTGCGTCAGTGAGGCATGAAAAACCCTTGATGTGCACAATGGTGAATTTCTTTTAATTACGCCAGTGGAGATTTCTAAAACGCTTCAATCTGGCACTGCAAACAGCATCTAAACACAAGAGACAACAACAAACCGGCTTCTCGGTACCACCAAGATCCGTTGTTCCATTTGTGCTTTTGATAAAGCGTCGCTCTATAAGAATCAGCACTAGAATGAATGGTTTTCCAAAAGAAAGGAGGAAAAATAATTTCCCAGCAAAGCAGAGAAATCAATAGGCAGAATATAAGCCTTTATTCTGCATGACTGCTGTTCCGTTGTGCTCTGGTGTGATCCTTCTTTTTCATTCAACAAAAAAAAAAAAAAAAATGTGTTTTGCAATTAAATGGCCACTTGTAGCCTCAGGTCAAATGTGTCCTTTAAAAAGCAGTAAACAAACTTGGACAAACCGAAACAATTACCGAATTACACCATCCTGTTTCCCGCTGCAGTAAACAAAGCAAAAACAATGGCAGATGAATAAGGCAGCATTTATTAGTCGTGTCTCAGGTAATCGGTTTGACCTTTTGTTTATTGTGGATTGTTGGAATAATGTCATTTTAAAAACATGAAAAACTCATTACCCAACTCGTGTGGAATAGCAGTTTAGTGCCGTTTGCACTGTTTTGGTTTAGTTTGAGTAGTTTCACAATACTAATTTAATACGAGATTCATTTAAAGTGACAATTCAACAAGTTTACTTGTGAGTCTGTTTGAGTTTCTTCTGCTGAACACAAAAGAACAACTTTTGAGAAACGTTGGTAGCCATACAGCTTATGGTATCAGACTTGCATAGTATTATTTCTTACCATGCATGTCAATAGTAATCATTAGCTGCTTTAAGAGTTCACACTTTGCTAATGCTTGATATAGCTGTTTACATCCACCTACTTTTCTGCAGATATTGGATATACGCATTAAAAAAATAATTGATGGAAACGCCATAAGTTTTTAAAAATGCGCATAACTGAGTTGGATAAACTTTTATTGAATAGGAAAACATGAACATAAACTATGACTGAAACACTTTTACCAAACAAATTCCAGTATGGGCATTAAAAAAGTCATGTGATTTTGTTATAAGAGATCATGTGATGGTAAAAATATGTATGACTGGACAAACCAATTGTTGTTTTGGTCCTCCTAAAATCCCTAAACCATTTCAGTATTAGTGTTATATTATTAATTACCTTCAGAACTGTCAAGATCATCTGCGCTCTGCGACTCACGTCTTCAAACACCACCATGTGGTCATTGTGTGTCAGCATACTGTCTTCTGTGGTGCAAGTCTTTTATTAAATAAGGAAAAGATTCTCGCAGCTTCTCCTACAGTACGATAACAAATTCCGTTTTACTTTTGATATTTGATGCCAGTTAATCAGGAAGAGACTATTTTGTTCTCTTTGACTCGTTTGATGGAAACATTGCTTTATTCGCACGTCTTTTACGATATTCCAGTTTCGTGCATGAATTTAATTTGCATTTTTGGATGGTTACAAGGGTTGTGCCCATAGACGATGTCATCGTCCATCGCTGATGGCTGACAAACTTCACGATGCTGATCCATCGCCCCGCCCCACATTTATATTGTTATATAACTTATCATTTGCATGTCATCTTAATGCCAATAGTAGTCCTGTGTTAAATATTACATATAGCTTGCACGACTGACCTCGTGAGGATTAAATGAAGGATTATACAGTACCTCTTGCGCTTAAAATGTGTACATTTAGTGGCAAACGCTGTTACCTGCAAACCCCGTCCCACAGACTTTACAGTGAATGGCTTTAGTCATTTTCATAGCGGACTTGAAGCCACTGGAAGTCTTTTATTCACTCTTGGAAAAGTGTTAATGGTGGATTAACATTCAGCACATGATCACTAATAAGATGTGCAATTATTAGTAACTGTGGGTAAATCAGTCAGTGTTATTTTTTATTCTCTCATCTTCGGCGCTTTACATTTTAGCGGTTGCTCCTGTCATCTGAAGGCAGAAAGCATTGACTGAGTGACTGACAGCTGATATTAACCAATCATACACGTTCATTTCTAGAGCGTTTGGCGTTTTTAGATGCAAAGATGCTTTCTGCAAAAATTTCTCCTAAATCTGTGCATGGGGTGAGGATTTTGCAGTGAAAACAATGAAAATGTATGCACTACAGTGAACTCCAACCGAACTCTCGTCTCCTCCACCAGCTGTGGGAAAAGCCATTAGAACGACACAGATCACTGTGCCTATTCATGCTAGAGTCCATGTGGGTCAGGCAGTTAAAACAGTAGGCTACAATTAAATAATTCGTTATGAATTAATTGATATTTAACAACCACCCTCACCCCTGCCTACAACAACAATGGCATCGTTCATCGTGATGTTTCGCATTAGACATCGTACAATGCCAAATTGGTCAACATCACCCAACCCTAATGGAAACAGCTAATGATTGCAGGTTTGACATGCTGTCCTGGGGAAGAGCACTGATCCTTGAGGCCAGAGTTCCCTCCTGGCAATTTAGCATAAAAGGAGGTCTGAGATCAGTTAGTTCTCAAGATCTTCAATTGAAAGGAAAAAGGGGGAAATAGGGTGGATGGGGTAATTCTTCAAAAACGAAGACAGGGGAGGTAATGATATGAGCTATTTACTTTATGTAGGCTTGAATTCATCTGATTGGTTTGTTGTTGATTGATGATTGTTGATGTGAGAGCAGTCATGGTCAATCATATTACGTGATCCAAATGAAATTACTTTATTAAACTTCACTTCATTCCAAACACTGTTTATGAGTAAACAATGACAATTTCCATTTTTGGTCTCTTAGTTTAACTAAGGTAACTCACCTCATGTGTCATACATACAAATCACATGCAAAAACATATATTATTATTGTTGTTGTTATCATCATAATTTTAATACAATTTAATTAATACAATATTAATTTTAAAGTCACCTTTTTTTAGTTGATGATCAGAGAGAATTGTGATTTCCTTTTTAAACAACCTTTATATTTAGAAGAAAAAAGCTGGCTGGATGTCTGGGTTGATGTATTCTGTATTTTTAGTTAAATTGTTTCATTGACAAGCCCTAATTAAACATCATAGACTTGGTTAATGATTTCAACCCTCCCATACTTATATTGGCTAATTTGATAGAAATCTTGGAATCAAATTAATGAAAGTTTGAAAACCTTAACCACTTAAGCGTTAACTCTAAAACTGTATAAATGTGATCAAATTTAGGGCTACACGATATTGAAAAAAAATCTGATGCGATATTTTGTTTTCCTGCTATTTACAGTATATTGCAAAACGAGTACAGTTTCACCAGATGGTTTATATAGTTCCATTTAACGTTTTTCTGGAGCGTCTAATAGTATTTAGGTAGAGAAATCACACGGCAAAACATTTTATCTGATTTTTCTAGTTCAAATAACTAAATTCTTAAATCAAGTAAAAATAAATTGTTTTTACTTTTAGAGGTAACATGTCAAATTTAGCTAATATTAAAACAAGTAACCTGCCAACAGTGTTGCCAGATTGGACGGTTTACCGCCTAATTGGGTGATTATGAATTTGATTGCGTGGGTAAAAAATGGCATTAGTGGGTTGCCAAATTTTTCTGCGGTTTTGAAACGTAAATTTGATATGCAACTTATTTAACAAAACATAACTGTGTGCTCCTACTTCATTTAGTTAGTAGTGACCAGTGCATAGCACAAACCGCATGGGCCCACCCACAAGAGGAGGTAAAGGAAAGTTGTATAAAAATCTGACTTCCAGACAAATCTAACTCACCGCATGCACACGTTTCACACAATGCATGCAGTTAAACTCACAGCGGTTTATCATGACACTTATCAATCATGTTTTCCGAAATTGTCAGCAAAAACAATCATAGAAGCGATGTCTAATTGACAAGCAGCACCTAATTATGTTCAAAAGTATTAAAATGCCAAATGAGATGAATTAATATACCCCATTTTGACAGTAATACATACTCTAATAAGTAGTGTAATCTACACAAGAGTAAGTGCAGTGTGTGGGTGAGAGGAGGCTGTGTTATCGATTGTGGTTCTGCGCCACTGTCATTGCTGGTGTTGGTTGCTGTTGGTTTAAAGATGAAAGTTAAAGGAACTAGGTTAATTTTGATTTAAATAAATTAAAATTAAATTAAATATTATTTTTTAAAAATTGGCGGGTTTTGGACAGCTTTTGGGCTGGAAAATGTCAACTATATCTGGCAACATTGCCTGCAAATGGGCTAAGTAATATAATCTAGTTTTGAGTTTGAAATTTAGATGTTTTGGACTAGAAAAGGATAAAAAATTCTTAAATATAATTCTGAGTCAACATTTCGATGCCAAAAAGATATATTGTGCAGACCTAATGAAATTGATATAAATGATACGTTTTTAATGGATTCTGGACTCCATTTAATTGGTCAAAATACATTTTAGCAAAACATGTCAAATCATTTAAAATCAACATCATTTTTTAGTTTTACAAATTATTAAGAATTTTTCTGAAACTTTTTTTAGCAACTCAAAAACATTTTTGCTTTTCTCAAATATTTTATTTTAACTAAACTTAAAAACGGAATAAAATTGTTTAATTACGCTTTAGAAATTAATGTTTAATTATTACTACAGCATCACTTTTAGAAGTACATTCTACTCTACAAAACATTGCTGTCATAATTGCTTTAAACTGGGTGCAATATGTATTGTAATGTATGGACATGAAGACACTTGCATATACACACCAGGATGAGAGCTCTTGCTAACATAAAACATTAAAGTGACTGTCAGAAAAGCTCTGGAGATAAAGTTCATGTAGACATGACAGAACCAATGCTGAAACAAACCCAATCTTCATACAAGCTTCATTCATTCATTCATTCATATTCTTTTCGGCTTAGTCCCTTTATTAATCTGGGGTCATCACAGCAGAATGAACCACCAACTCCAGCCGCAACCCATCACTAGGAAACATCCATACACACTCATTCACAAACACACACACACACACACACACTCAATACACAACAGTCCATTTTAGCATACCTAATTTACCTGTACCACATCACTGGACTTGTGGGGGAAACCAGGGCACCCAGAGAAAACCCACGCGAACATGTGGAGAACATGCAAACTCCACACAAAAATGCCAATCAAACCAGCCGAGGCTCGAACCAGCAACCTTCTTGCTGTGAGGTGAACGTGCTACCAACTGCGACACCCCATACAAGCTTTAGTAAACAAAACCACTTCATTCATCCAGTGTGCCAGATTCCATTAGCTTGCATGATAAACAACTAATTTCAAGCGATAGTACATTTAGAGCATACAAGCCTTTTCTTCAACTTGTAAATGTCAAATTGTAGATGCATTTTACAGAGAGTGTAAAATCATAACTAAATTGACCTTTCATCTACGGAGAAAATTCATTATTGTAGCTCATTCTTCTGAACGAGAACATGTCAAAATAATCAAAAAAGGCCGTTCAAACAGCAAATGCATGTCTCCTTATACAAGAACATAAATAACTGAAATGGCTTCACTCGCAAGCACATATCACCAGACACAACCCCTAAAAAAGAATTCACTGACAACATTCAGAACTTGAAATTGCAAGTGCCAATCATTTTTACTGTCATACATATTCATTAAAGTCTTCCAGCAGAAGACAAAGACCACTGAGAACCGTCTATAAGACAAACAAAAAAGAGAAATTGAAGTGTCTTCATTTATTCTTAAAAGGACGGAACAGAAAACAATTACTTTAATAAGCACTTGAGCACAAGAGTTGTGGCGAACTAAAGACAAAAAAAAATGTGTGTTTAAAAGATAAGTGACAAAACAGTTGGAAAGATGAATAGTGTTTTCTCCTTTGTAGTTTGTTTTTTATTTGTATTCATGAATGCTTTAAAAGTAGAATTCCTTCATTATTTATTATTGATATATGCACTGCATAGTCTTTGTGACAGACAGACGTGACATCTTATAATTAATCATTTTGAAACAAGAAATGGTTGATCTTAAAATCAATAACAGTTACATTAATCAGCAACAGACAGGCTTTAAGCGTCATATAGTAGCCTATTTTAATTCAATGCATATAATAGGGCTGCACAATATATCGTTTCAGCATCGATATCACAATGTGTGTGTCTGCAATAGTCACAACCCAGCATATTTGATATTGAGATTAGTTGATCAACAATTAAGAATTCATGAGATTTGTGGAGTAAAACTTTATCATTTGCAAGAGTTTTAAAAGCTGAATTACTACAATGAAGACTATACAGTGTGATTTTTCAAATTTTCATTTAATAATTTCTGTACCGGAATACAGTTTGACTCTCTGAAAACTCTCTTCTTTTACTTTTTTCTTTGCTCTATTGTAATGATTCTTTCTAACAATTTGTTAATTATATTTAAACATGATCAACACCATTAAAAAAATCACCCCAATTAAGATTTTTTAAATATTCAAGCCATCTGGTGAAATTATTTACATATCGCAATATATGTCCGATTGTCAGATTTTTCCAATCTGTCAGATTCTTTAAAATATAATATATAAATTACATAAATTGCATACATTAATACATACATATAGTTGAAGTCAGAATTATTGGCCCCATTCATTTTTTCCCCCAATTTCTGTTTAACGACAAGATTTGTTCAACACATTTGCAAACATAATATTTTAATAACTTATTTCTAATAACTGATTTATTTTATCTTTGCCATGATGACAGTAAATAATATTTGACTAGATAATTTTCAAGACACTTCAATACAGCTTAAAGTGACATTTAAAGGCTTAACTAAGATAATTAGGCAGGTTAGGGTAATTTTGGAAAGTTATTGTATAACGATTGTTTGTTCAGTAAAGTCGAAAAAAAAAAATCTCAAAGGGGCTAATAATTTTGACCATAAAAAATTAAAAACTGATTTTATTCTAGCCAAAATAAAACAAATAAGACTTTCTCCACGAAAAAAAAATATATATTATAGGACACATACTTTGAAAATGTCCTTGCTATGTTTAACATCATTTGGAAAATATTTTAAAAAGAAAAGAAAATTCATAGGGGGGCTAATAATTCTGACTTCAACTGTACATACACACAAACACACTTTATATAAACACCACGTTTGTATATTTTCCATTTAATAAGTTAAATCTACAATAATTTAATATACTTAAGCAATGTTTAGTATATTTTTTTTACCTTATTGGAAAGATAATTGTTATCATTTAACAAAAATTCTGAATATTTGCTATTTAACTATTTAACTATTACACCAATATTGTATTGGGAAAACATTAGACAAATGTAATACTAAATAAAATACTAAAGGAAAATATTCAAAACTATTCACAACTCTTTAGAAATTTTGTCTATGATATTTTTCTTTTCAATTAATATCAAGTATCTTACATTCATAAACACTGAATCCAAAAACAGTAGAAAATTCTAAAATAACTTTACAAATAACGGGCTTGACATTAACACCCACCAACCTGCCAAATGTGGGTAGATTTCAGCTGTGGCAGGTTGGATAGTCACATCCACTAGCCGGTTTGGCAGGTTGAAAATTATTTCTTACATCACTATTAAAACTTTAGTTTAAGACCGCTTGTCAACATGTGCGCAAACGCGATCAGCACAACTGATAACTGTTCGTGCAAGCAAAAGAAAGCAGGTGAATGAGAGGACGATTGGTGAGACACGGGCTCTACTTACTCAAAGATGAGGGCTTCAGTAATAAAGTTAATGTCAAGCCCTGGTTAAAAATGTAAGGAGCCCAACTAGAATACAACAGTCCAAACTAATTATTGTATGGCCTTACCCTAACCCTAACCTCAACCCAAACAGGAAACCTGTGGCAGATTTTTAATATGAAAACACCCAGTTATGCCTATGATTTCCAACAGTATGGAATTATGAGCACACGGGGCATGTCCACATAAGCCACCTCATTGGTCATACCTGACATTATACAAATTAGTGAAAAGTACAGCTTTTGCTTTACAAATTAAACCCTTTGGCAACAAACAGGTAGCCCACAAATCCTTAGCCATTCTGTGACTCAGCCATGATGAATAACACAGAATTAGGATTCCTCTCAAACTAGTCTATAAGCTTCCTACTCATTCATACCACACAACAAATTGGTTTGAGCAAAAACCATCCCTCCAACAATGACTATATTGAAGATCAGTTAAACCTCTGATGTATTCCACTCAAATTTAGAGGCAGATGCACAAACTTACTTATTTTGTGTTTGCAAAGTGTTTGAATAATTGCTTAAAGTAGTCAGAAAAGTACAGATTGAACCCAGGTGATAATTCTTTTATCACACCAACACGGTGCCTGCAGTAAATGAACACAACTGTTAAACACAGAAAAACACTTTCATTTCTGAACATGCAAAGCCTAAATTAATGGTCCAACTGTGTTGCAACATCTTGTGTTACTGTTTAATATGAACATGCCGATTCTGCTGAAATTCACTAGACAGAAAAGCTTAAGCATTTACATTATTAACAGCAATTTGATTAATCATTTGAGCCCCTATCTAAAAAGAGACTTTGATGGCTCGAGATGTTATTTACAAATGTATGTAATGAAAGAATGTTTTCAAACCATAAATATTAAAAACTACGCATACAAACTAGTACACTTTAACTGTGAAATCAGCAAGTTGTTGGATCTCTTTAAAGACAAGCTTCATGAAAGACTGTGTGTTTTCTATGTACAGATTGTCTCACTACTGATGCAGAATAATATCCATTTAAAGTGCTCTGAATAATCACACTACTGAAATGAAATGTGATGCTGATTTAAATGGTATTTGCCCTTTCTTTTGAAAAAGAGATGCTCCAGCGCTCCAGGTGATCAACGCAATCAATCACACTTATAAATGCAAAGTGTGTCAAAAAGACTTTTCCCAACTTTAAAAGACATTTGGAAGTCTGTGTTTACAGTTTCAGAGTTGTAACTATTGTTATAAACTATAATACTTTAACTCTCAAGAACACTTGGACTTGGATTAAACCACTTAATCGATTACACTGTGCAATTTTATGATTTAGTCTTTAGGGGAATTGACCATTTTATTTGTATAGCACAATTATTACCACTTTTTTGTTGACCAATGTGCTCTCCGACGAGTAAACAGAACAAGAACAAACAACAACAAACAAGTTAAGAAAGAGTCACTCCTCTTATCATCAAATGCCTTTGAAAACAAAAAAGTCTTTAGTCTAGACTTAAAGATATTGATAAAGATGCTCGTCTTTTTGACTGTTGTAAGATGTTTCAAAGCCTGAGGGCTTGCAAAACAGAAAGTACAATCTCCCCTACGTTTAAGTCTCGACTTAGGGTTACACAACAGATCCTGATTGGAGGACTGAAGGCATCTGGTAGGCTGATAGAAGTCACTAGCTCACTGAAAAATGGGAGTCTTACCTTTTAGTTTTAAAAACAAATAACATTTTAAACTCAACTTTAAAACAAACAGACAGCCAGAAGCTACAATTCCATCTACCTATTTGTATGAGCATTTTGGATATGCGCAAAAAAAAAAAAAGGCATTTCGAAAATGCGAATAAAAAACGTAAGCGCATAACTGAGCAGGATAAACTTTTTATTCAATAAAAAAAGATGTGCAAAAATCTATGATGGAAACAGTTTTACAGAAAAAAAAATCCAGTATGCACATTAAAAAGGTCATGTGATTTTGTTATTAGAGATCATGGGGTGATAAAAATGTGTGTGAATGGACAAACCAGCAGGCTGAGCACATTGTAAAACATCTGAAATGTTGTTTTGGTCATTCTGTTATTATATTATTAATGACCTCCAGAATTAAGAGTGTCTGTACCCAGCGTCTCACGCTTTTAAACGGCAATACGCATTTACTGCGTGACAGGATTGCCTTTTGAGGCGCAAGTAATTTATTAAATGAAGAAAAGATTGAACCAGCTTCTCCTACCGCAGCAAATTCAGTTTTTACTGTTAATATTTGGCGTCAGATAATCAGAAAGTGACGATTTTGTTAATAATCCAGTTTTGCGCATAAAGTTAATTCGCATTTTTTGGATGGAAACATAACTAGTGTAAATAGCGAAGGATTGAAGTAATATGCTCTTTCTTTTTTGTCCCACTCTTTTTTTGGATATGGAAAACTGCATTTGGACAAGTTGTAACCTGGAAAGAGCTGTCTGGCTAATCTCATAAAGTGATTTGCAATGGTCCAGGCTAGACAAGATAAAAACACAAATAACCTTTCCAAAGTCTTTAAAAGAAAAAAAGGGCTTTGCTTTGAAAAGTAGTCCTAGTCATTAAAAAAAAAAAAAAAAAAAAAAAGATTCTTACAACTGACTTTATTTGACGGTCAAACTTTTTAAGCCATGATTTCACACATAAAGACATCTCATCAAAGCCCAAATTTGGGGAGAGAAATATAGAAATAGAAATATAGCTTTTTTTAAAATACAGTTTATATTAATTTGTGTTTGGAAGATGAATGTAAAATCTTACGAGGGTAAGCATATGATGTCAGATTTGACATTTTTCATTCATTCATTCATTTTCTTTTCATTTTAGTCCCTTTATTAATCTGGGGTCGCCACAGCGGAATGAACCGCCAACTTTTCCAGCATATGTTTTACACAGCAGATGCCCTTCCAGCAGCAAACCCATCACTGGGAAACACCTATACAAACTCATTAACACACACTCATACACTACGGTCAATTTTAGCATACCCATTTCACCTATACCTACACCACATTTTGACTTTTGGGGGAAACTGGAGCACCTGGAGGAAACCCACATGAACATGGGGAGAACATGCAAACTCCACACAGAAATGCCAACTGACCCAGACGGGGTTCTACCAGCGACCTTCTTACTGTGAAGTGATGGTGCTACCCACTGCGCCACTGCGTTGCCAATTTGACATTTCTGATGAATTTAAATTTGTGAATAAATATTTCTTAATACAGTAAAGGTCTTTGCACACTAAAGTCCAAAATTTTATGCATTTATAACCGAAAATTTTGTCATGTACACAAACCCTGCACTCTGAGTCTGATGTGTATATTAATTAATCAATTCTGAAAAAAAAAAAAAAAAAACATTTAGGAGTCAAGCAGTGATACTTTGTTCTCCTCTCTTCTTCAAAGTAGAAAAAGAAGAATAGTAGTCCTGGCAAAGAGCTGTCCTGGATTATTCCCTAATGCAAAGTTTATTTTAGGAAATCATTGGAATTTTGATACATTGCTTGTGATATGTCACACATTTATGTACGTAAACAAATCCCAAACAGAGACTGGCAGTACCACAGACATTTTAATGAACCAAAGTGAACCATGAGGTTTAAGGCTTTCTAATGTCTATGGGCAGTACATCAAATGTACTGTATGCGCGCGCCAGTCACTTAATCCAGCATAGGGGTTTTATTGTTTGTCATGAAGTTATCTGTGGCTCAAGTGATGTTATTTTCTATTTTGCTTGTATGGTGGCTCTGAACTGTCAAAACATCCCTTAAAGCGCTTTTTCAGATGCGAAAAGTGGAAAAAATAAACTAATTAAAAAAAAAAAAAAATCGAACCCAGTTAAATTTTTTTTTTATGACGGACAAAAGTTTTGGGGGCAGTGTGACAATACGATTGACACAACATGAGGTTGAATTTATTTTTTAATGTGAGAAAATTATAGACGAAAGTCATGAATCGTATTGTTTGCATAAACTTATATATTTGTGAACTTTTATAACAAAATCTTTTATTTCCTATACTAATACTTCTTTCTCTGAATAATTTTGTTTGTTTGTTTCTCAAAGTGCCAGTGACATATTTAATTCACATTAATGTTCAAATGAAGAAAACAAAAGTCACCTAAATCATGCATGACCCAAGAGTGAGTAAACATCCATTTCTGCATGAACAATGCCTTTAAACAGAGAGCTGGCCATCTTGATTAAGATGTGATTCAGTATAAATAACACCTACTGTTTGTCTTGGATCACGGAGAGAAAGATGTACCGAGACTAAAGAAGATCGCAAAATTCCTCTCCACTTGTGAGTGTGTATTTGTGTTTTACTGGGCCCATTTTCCACTCAACCCCTCACTCTCTACAGGCAGTGAAAAAGCAAACAGCCAAAACATTCTGGGTCAGCTTGAAGGCCATCGTTTAGACCGAGAGAAAGAAAAAGAGAACGAGAGAATAAGACAATAACAAATTTCACAGAGAGACAGACTTAACGATAACAACCCAAACACTCCAAAAACTATAACTTCACCTTCCAATACACACTCAACTACTCTTAATCCCACAATCACACAAGAGCGTTGACAAAGGCCGTTGGCTGCTGACGTCGCTGCTCATTTGCATATAAATGAGGGAGAGGAATGCAGATCTCTATCTAGAGCCTGGCAGTGGCCTGTTAGAGTGGACTGGAGAGATTTCCTCATAAACCCATCAGACCTGCTGACACACACTCACACAGGGCTCGCTCGGGAAATTAGCAAACTAGCTGATCGGCATTACCGAGACGCTTAACCTCTCTGTTGCACCAGAGCACATTTGGAAATCAAACGGGCGATGAGTGCTGCTAAAAGGTTAATGCATTAAAATAGTTTTCGAATAACAGACCACCTACACTAGTTTGTTTGTTTTGTTTTTGATGGACAAGATTCAAGAAGCACAGATAAGAAAGTTGTCATAAACTGATTCTAATCTTGCCCATAATCAAAATTTGCATTAAAAAGAATTCAAAATGTTGACGTGAAGCGCAACAAAAGATATTGAGTCGTGCGTGCGTGCGTGTGTGTGTGTGTGTGTGTGTGTGTTTGTATGTATGCATGTGTGATTTGTAGATATCTATCTGTCTATCCATCCATCCATTTATCTATCTGTCTGTCTGCCTATCTATCTGTCTATCATCTATCTATCTATCTATCTATCTATCTATCTATCTATCTATCTATCTATCTATCTATCTATCTATCTATCTATCTATCTATCTATCTATCTATCTATCTATCTATCGTCTTTTTTATATTGTTTTAATTAGTTTTTAATTTTTCTGTTGTTAAATATTTATACTTAATTAAACAATTCATAGTACATTTTTGCTAGTTTTTGTCCTAATGTTTATTCAATTTTTATGCAGATAATATTTAAAGAGATAGTTCACCCAGATAAACCTTACGAGTTTCTCTCTTTCATCTGAACACAACCGAATATATGTTGAAGAATGTTGGAAACCAGTATCCACTGACATCGACAGCAGGAAGAAAAAAAATACTATGGAAGTCAATGGCTACCAGTTTCCGGCATTCTTTAAAATGTATTTTGTGTTTAACAGATTAAAGGGACTCAAACAGGTTTGGAGGAATTGCAGGGTGAATAATTGATGACTATAATACAGAACATTCTCCTGAAAGCATTTGTAATTTCAGTTTTTCTTTTGTTTTGAAATAAAAAACAATTATTTATTATGTCATGCTGATTTTGCTAGGAAATATTTCCAGACCGCCTAGATTACTTACATAATTACAGTTGTACTCCACTCTAGATGCACCACGCTGAGATTCCTACAGCGTCACTAAAGAATCACTAAGCATTAAAGTGCAATAAAAATGCCAGAGGAACAAAACAAAAAAAACTGAAAAATAAAACCAAAATAGAGACAGAAAGAATAATAGAGAAAAAGAAAAGGCATGCCTTTGGGCCAAGTAATATGTTTGTTTTTCATGGGAAAACCACAAGTGTGGCTGGTCAGTTTCCCCTTAGGCAATGGGAACCCGTCTTTCTGAAACAATAACCCCGGTGGAGCTTCTGCAGGATGCCCATCGGCATTTCCCACGTCTACAGTCTGCCACCAGGATACAGCTCATGCAGCATAATGGATTGAGAAGCCTCACCTTGGGGAGCAAGACCTCTGTTTAGAGGTTAGGGGAAATATTCTGACAGGTCTGTAGGAGATGTTCTGCTCCGGAGGATATGGATCAAAGCTAGAAAAAATTTGTGAGATCTGGTGGATCTGGCAGATCTGATTCTGGGTCAGCTCTTGCCTTGGCAACTAATAATAGGGGGTTTAGTAATGAATAGAGATGTGTAATCCAAAACTAGGACACTGTACATTCAATATAAAAAAAGTCTTACAGAACATCTGTATTATAATAGATAGTTGTCTTTATTTACTCAGGATGCTTCAAATCTGTTTGCTTGAATGTCTTAGATTTAATTTAATGCTGCATAGCATGGAATAAAAAAATAAGCAAGTTGACAATTTTGGTTACAGTTTTGTAATCTCCCTCCACAGTTTTCTGTCAGAGAAAGTGACATCAATTTGAGCAAATCACATAATAATAATAATGTTAATTATAATATTATTAATAATAATAAAAACAATTACATACATTTGTTTAGCGCTTTTCTGGACACTCAAAGTGCTTTACACATTTTTGGGGGGAATTCTGGATACAGTTTTGGTGACTACATAAAATACAAGTTTTGTTAGCATTAATTAACATGTTGCTAACAGCATGTTATTATAATTTTTATCATGTTTAATAAATATCCTTCAAGCTTCTTTTGCCACAAATTCTAATATGTCATTAACAGGATTTAACATTTTGCTAGTTTGTTAATATTTGTTGACATTAATCTGCAGATTGCTGACAACAATCAACAAGCAGCTAACATGTTTCTAACACTAATTAAAATGTTGCTAGCATGTTTATAATATGAATTAACGTGTTGTTGAATTGTTTCTAGAACATTTAAAGAGCACCTATTATAAGTTTTAAAAGATGCCCTTTCATATAGTGTGTGTAACAGCTCTAAGGGGCTAAAAACATCCAGCTGATGGTTAAATCTGAAAATGCACCTCGTTTAAAAATATAGATTATTTAATAAAAGATTGACTCAGAGTTGTTTGAATGATTCATCATTCATCCGGATCTTTTGTTGGTTCGTATCGACACGAAACAATACAGAATATGAACTGTCGGAATTTTGATAAAACGTGATTGCGCCTTTCCCTTTAGACACTAGTGGAGTGCGAAGGATCATGCTTGATCATGACGCGAAGATTACTATCCCTGAGAGATGGCCAGAGATGCAGCTAAGGGGAATAACAAGTTAGGTTCATTTTCACAACAGTACCAGAGTATAGCCAACCGTGTGCTGTGTTTGTTCCTGTAATTTTTCTGATGATTGACACAATAACCTACCCTGCAGCGAAGGCTTCGCCTGCCGTTTGTTATTAAATGAAGAATCAGCAAAGACTTCTATGTATGGGACTTTGTCAGTAACTTTCAGTAACTAAGTTTCTTCTTCCTCCAGATCCTGTAAATGTTTCTCCATCCTACACAATGTGAAGTGTTATTGAAATTGTTGCCTCATTTTCTGTAGTTTGCAAAAGTAAACTTTGCGAAAGTGTTACACGCATATCAGGCTTTTGTTAGAGAACCCAAAACCAAAATATGACCTTTTATAATGCATAATAGGGGCCTTTAACATTTGGCTAACATTAACAAATAAATTATGATTCATTGACTTTAAAAAATGTTGGGTTCCACACAAGCAATTTGTGTTGGGATAATATAAAGAAATTCAGCCTGATCTCACGAGAAAACGCAAGTATTTTCTGTTTTCCCAGTTTAGTGGATAATTCGTACAAATTTGTACAAGTTAAGTTGTACGAAATTGTATGATTTTAAAAAGGAGGCGTGGCACCTAACCCCACCCCTAAACCCAACCGTCATTTGGGGATGAGCAAAATGTACTAAATTGTACGAATTAGATTGTACGAATTCATCCGAACTAGCCACTAAATCAAACATTTTCAAATTGCCGTCAGATTGTGTTGAGAAATTAGGTTGGCTTATTAGTTAACAAATTTAGTTAGACTGAACTATTATATTGTCCCAAAAAACACAAAAACTGTGTTGTTTCATCCCATTTTAAATAAGTAAATTGAACAAACAGCAAACATATTTTTTGAGTGTTCGTAACAAGCACGTTGCTACCATAAATCAGCAAGCAACTAGAAATCAACATTTCTACCACGGCTAACAACTAAATTTCACATTGGATGGTTGTACAATAGCGGCTCAAAAGCAGCAGCTCTTTTTTTGTCATCTTGCCAAATCAAACTTGATTTAAACAGAAGGAAGTCATGATTGTTTGATGACAGGAATGCAATTTTTGGATGAACGCTATCTCAAGCACCATAAAAACATTTAATAGCTGTAGTTTCACTTTCCTATTTGAGCAATTCAGCACATGATCCAAAGCTCAAGGAAATGCTGTCCTATAAAGCACATCATATCGAGTTACGAGGCCGCTTTGCCAGTTACAGCTGAACGATAGCAGCATTAACATTTAATGGGAAAGCAATCTGGGTATTTTTGTCATAGCTGCACTTGAGGGAATGTGAGCAGGGAGAAAGCAAGCGAGCAGATTGAGTTCAAGTTTTAGTGAGAGGAGCTGCTCATCAAGATATCAACAGAGCCACCGGAAACACGCTTGTCAGATTATCACGAGTAAAGCGACGTTCACACGGAGCCGATTTAATTAACAGATAAGACAGGAGTGCTAGGGGTTAAAATGGAAAGATATTTGAAATAAAAAGCATCGATATTTATTCTGGCATGACCTTGTCTATGAGAGCAACCAAATATTAAATATCCCCCTGATGATATGCCGGAAATCAAATCTAGATTAAAAAGAAATAGGTCAAATATGCGCTACTTCATACCAGTTTGGGTAAAGATATGATCAAAAAAGACCACCCAAATATATCAAGAAAAATAAATATCATCGCTGTAGAAAACTTTTATTACTTTTTTTTTTCTTAAATCAGTGATATTGTTCATTCTTGTCTGTCTGGTTGTTTTGTAAATATTTATCCAATATATTAAATCAAGTATTTAAAATAGTTGTAGACTTAACGTACGTTCACACCGAAAGCGGCGAGAGCGTCAAAGTAGCCGGAAGTCATTCATTTTCAATGAGAGCCGGCGGCGATAAGCGGCGAGGAGCAGCGCGGCGCGTCTTTGCCGGCGTGAGCGTCGAGGTGAGTTGAAATGAAGTCAGCTTTATGGTAATGAGCTATGACGCGGTTCGGCGGCAAGCAATCAGAATGAAGACGTCCATCGCTTGATAGCAGTTCAGAGAACACAGACCTGTGAACTTTGGTTCCGACCACAGTTGTTCCCAAGGGTTTGATTATTGCGGTCGCCGGATTTCCAATTATTTACAATTTTTTCCTACAGGAACATACATTAAATAAGTTGCTGGCGAGTTACTGATGTTCATTAATGTTATATAAATTTATCTTAAAAAAAGCGGGAATCTCACGCGATGTGACAGTACAAAACAGTACTGCTGCTTCAGGATATTTCAGACATATGGACACATATTGGATAAATAGAGCAAAGCCGCACCACACGCAACTTGATCTTCCATTGTTGTATGAATTTGATAAGAAGTGCGCAACATTTTCACGCTAGAAACATGTTTTATGCAGGAATGTAACTGATATGCTGCAACGGCTCCTTTAAATAAGAGATCAATAGCCGCGTTTCCACTATCGCGCCTAAAGCGAGCGAGCCAGGGCGAGCCAAGGCCAGTGGCGTTTCCACTGTCACTTCCGGGGCCTAATCGGGCCAAAGCAGGGCTTTCTCGGGGCCAACGGCCAGCCTTTTTCGGCCCGCCGAATACCTTGGGCCAAGTAGGGCCAGCCGGGGTTTGGGGCGGAGTGAAAGGAGAGGCGGGCACAGTTTTCCGATCGCACTCGAGTACATGCGCCAAACAAATAAATAAATAAGGGAAAGAAAACATCTGGAACAAATTATAGGCTGGGGTCTTTTTTGGATATGATCGCCCTTAAGTTTCTCTTTTAAATGTAAGGCTGTTGCATAAAATGATCTTTCTTTGCTGCATCTTTGATGTTTCAATAACGCATAATAATCTTTACACCATATTAAAGACACAGCAGACAGTAAAGGTTTTCAAGAGGTTTTGTCAAGTTTAATACTGTAAGTGTGTTTTTGCGCGTTTAGATGCCTGTGTATGTGTGTGAGACCGAAAAAAAGAGCGCTCCATTCATAGCTCTGTTGATGCCGCGAGCGGCTTTTTTCTTTTATTTTTATTGTTTTAATTTATTTCGGAGATAATACACTATATGAATACAACAGTAGGACATTAAACTTTACAAATTTCATGTCCACTTTTGTAGGCTCAAAACAACAGTGTCATATCTAGATAAAATAGCCCTATATTGAAATAATTTAAAGAATTACAAATATTAGATAGGCCTATAATAAAATCACATTAAATAAATAAACCAATATAAAACTAACAAAAGCTATAGCTATAACAATTAGGTACTATATCAAACTGTTTCAAATTTATATTAAACTTTCATTTTTCAAAAGCCTCTTTGAAAAAAAAGATTTTAGATATTTTCTAAAAAAATAAAAATAAATAAACACCGGAAAATGTTTTAAATATTATTTATAAAGTATTTGGATACGATGAAATTAATCAAATCATGCAAACAGAGCATTTTCGGGGTGAGTGAACGCAGAAACTAGGCGACCTTTTTTTCTGTCTGCAGCCGCGCAGCACTTTTTTGACGGGGAAAACTGCAAGTTCAAAATGTGTTCTGTGTCCTCAAACAAGTGTGTGTGTTTTTATATGACGTGGTAAAATTAAAAAAGGAAATTTTAAATACATAAAGAGCTTTATTAGTGCATAGCTGCTGAGCGCAACGAAATATAGGCTATATTTTATTACGTGCTGCTCTTATGTGCTGAAACACTGAACACTTTCCTTTACTTAAGATATAATAAGCAACATCTTTAAATAAATGGAATCACCTATTAAGTGTCATAAAGCCTATAGGGGAAAAAAATCATGTTTCAGTTCTCTCCGGAGCATTTGGGATGAATGTTGGACAGATTCTGTCTAGAGGATGTTATAAAAAAACATTTTATATCGAGTTATTAACGGAGAATTTTATATATGTGGTGTTATATTATGGATGTGTGCGCTCCCTGCGCTCCGGGTCCCTCCGTTGGTGGCAAGACCACTGGATTTCGATGCCAGTCGGTCGGCGAGTAAATGAATATGATGAATGAAAACACACATGTATGTGCGTATAGACATGCATTGTACTGCTGTACAGTAACGTGTCATTTGTTTGTTTTGGTTGTCCTAATTTTAATAGTTTCGTGATGATGTGATGGTGTGCTTTATCTGCATGATTCTCGCTGAAGTGGGCGGTTTGAGTGACGTTCGATTCGGGGGATGTTCTGGGGGCGGGGTTTGCGTGACGCGCTGCGAGCTACTAGCCCCACAGTGGAAACGTGACATGATTTCGGCCACACTGCTCAACCTCCCGGGCGATTGGCCCGGCCTGGCCCGATATAAGCCCTGGCTCGCACTGGCCTGATAGTGGAAATGCGGCTAATGTAGCGAGTTTTGACGCTCTCGCCGCAGGAGCTGAAGGCAGAGAGCGTTGTCACCAGGGCGGCCAGAGCGACCTTGGACGCTCTCGCCGCTTTCGGTGTGAACGTACGGTTAGAACTTCATTGTATCTTTGAACTCATAAGCTCCACTGCATCCCTATTTTAACAAATTCTCGTTTACAATGCTAAAGTAAATAATGTGATGCACTTAATGATGGCCAAACACATGTGACTCAGAACTGCAGTGACATTCATGTGTTTTCATTGTCCTTAAACTGAAATGGCAATCAGCAAATGTACGATTTACAGTAAACAGAATCAGAATTATTAATTCTGGTACAAAGTGTTGTTTAAATTATTTGAGTTAAAATTTTTCAACATTTTGTGCTTTAGCACAAGGTGCTAACCTCAACCCAAATGCCACAAGGCATATCAGAAAAAGACATGTATTTTCATCATATTATTTATTTTAAAGAGCACCTATCATGGCTTTCTGAAAATGACATTCTATGCAGTGTGTGACACAGCACAGTGAATGAAAACATCCTGCTCAGGGTTAAATCTGAGACTGTGCCGTGTTTAAAACGATTGCTTCTTTACCAAAATAGCCAGAACAGACTTGAATAAATGAATCATGTTGAGTTTGCATTGTTTACTTGAATGCATCGACGTCGAGGCGGCACATACAGACACTAGTGAAGCACGAGGGATCACGGGACTGATCATGGCACGAAGATGACGATCACTGACAGATGGAGATTCGGCTTTCTCGCGATGAACGCAGTCGACCAATCACAACTGACTAGGTCATCGGACCAATTACAGTAGATTAGCCTCGTGCAAAGGAGTTGTTTGGGAACAAGTGAATTGCTGAACGATTCATATGGGAGTCGTTGGGATAATTAGGTAAAAATAAATGCATATTAAAAGACAATGAAAGTGTTTTTGACCTTGCATGCATATCAGCCTGTTGTTGGAGACCCCGAAAACCAAAATATGATCTTTTATAATGCATAATAGGGGCTCTTTAAAAAGTGAATGAGAAGTTCACTGAACTACCACACTTATTCAGTTGACAAATTCATTTTGTAGCCTAAATATTTTGTACAAGTTAATGAGAGAAGAATATTGACATGCCTCAATGTTTCATGCGAAAGGTTATTTAACTTAAACTAATGTGCAGTTGGGGATGTTTTCATCCACTCTGGGGTGACTTTGAGTCTTAATTTGGCCAAAACTTTCCCCATTTTTCAACAAATGAAATGATTTTTGGTAACAAATCTTATTTTGACACATATTTTGAGAAAATGTTTTGAAACTTTTCAAAAACTCAACAGTACACTCAGTAAATGTTTTACCCTTTTTAATACTCTTAAGCTGTCAGCTGTCAAACCTATAGTCTAGCAGAACATTTAACAAACATGCTTACACATCAAAAGACAAAACAACTCATCACAAATCTATGAAATGCAATGTACAAAAATGTGTATTGAACTTTGCTATTATTATTTTTTAACTATGCATTGTTATTACTTGAATTTATGTAATTAATTATTTATTTATTGTATTTGTCACATCTTTAAACATTTGTTTGATTCCTGATAGAATAAGTTTGTATTTTTCCCCTATGTTTTGCTCTGAAGTTCAAACTAAATCCAATAAATATAATGGATGGTAAAAGTAAATATCTTCAGTACAAAATGTCCCTAAATATGCATGCAAACAATATTTCTGGCTTGATTTTGGTCAAATAGTAATAACATAATCACACATGACAGAGTTTATTGTAAAGCATCCAACCTTTACTTTGATGAAGTTCTCTGAAAAATAGTGGGTTTGGATATATGGTTTCCATGTGACAAAGACAACATAATAATAACAACCAACAAACTTGGTTTTATTTTGGAGTTTCATGTACTGCATTCCCAAACGTACTCATTGCAGATGCAAAAATAAAGTTCACGTAGAACAGCTTTTACTGCACTCAGAGGCACGTTTAATGTGAGCAATAATAAACATGCAGTGTTTATAATTTTGTCAAATTGCAGCCTTCAAAATACAATGATCACATTACTTCATATGCCAATATCAATTTTATACTAGAGCAATAAATAATTATCCCATTTTCCAGTATCCAGTAAATATGGCTTGGGTTCCATTCTCAATCTAAGCCCATGCAATTTTCTTTCACCCATTATATTGCATACCAGCCAAACTTTGTAAATCTGACTGTTTAGAAAATAATATTCCTCCTCTCCTCAGTAAACCACATGATTTGCAATCTCGTTTAGGTCTTTAACACCACAGGTGGACGCCAAACAATGCACAAGAGTTTAACACTTAATGTTAGGGATCTGAACAAACCACTAACCCAAAGTATGTGCGATAATAACAATCATACGTGCTTTGGCAAACACCACTAATTAAGAAAACACAATGCTTACAGCCCATTTGGAAAGCATTCTTTTAAGCTCTCCACAGGGAGTGGTGTCATCTTTACCAGGACTGCAAAATCAAACGTGACTCTAGAGCAATGCTGTAGCTCGCTTTGAGACATTGCTGTTTCTACTGCGCCAACTCATGCAGAGCACATGCACAGACATGCTGCAGAAAACCGAAAATTAAGGGCAACTTTCAACATGCAGGTCAATGCTTAAACAGTTATTATGAGAGAGGGAGACAAAGAAAGTCGGAGGGGAAGAGAGAGGCGTTAACAGATGATGGGATATCAGAATTAGACAGACAGACAGAGAGAGAGAGGGAGAGAGAGAGAGAGAGAGAGAGAGATGCAGAGAGATATTGAGATTGGGGTGTGATGGGAACTGAACTCTGCTCCAGGCATAAACCAGACTCATTATCTGAAGAATTTTTACTAGCTTTCCTTACTCAGCGCTAACACGACATGCTAGGGTTGGATTATCCACAATGACAGAGGCTGTGCTTCTTCAGGTGACACACTTTACACATTCTGTTGACTTTGGCCATGTTAACACCTGTATTAAGGTACATCTTCAGCAACCCTATCACACCATGGACAACAAAAATGACAAGTGTAGGTGAAGTCTGAAATGATTTGAGGTTGTCTAACTTTTCGACTCATCCAGAGGCAGTTGAAAATATAATAAATCAATTGCTTCTTATCAATCTTCAAACGTCCAAAAATAAAGAACATGTACTCTTCGTGTTTTTAATCAGATTAGACCATTAGCATCTCACTCAAATTAAATAAATAAATAAATAAATAAATAAATAAATAAATAAATAAATAAATAAATAAATAAATAAATAATATAATAAATAATAAATAAATAAATAAATAAATGAGCAATTCCAGCGTTATGGATGTGACATTTGCAGTAAAAACTCAACACAAAAATTGACAGAGAAAGTATATGTTAACATTATATTGAAAAATTTATTTATATTTTCTAGAGCAACTAGCCACAGAGTTATGGGAGCAGAAAAATATCAATCTGTAAACGTGTTTTGTACTTTAAATGAGGAAAATAAGCATGCTTTATGGGTGTGACAAAAAAAAGTCTGCGAGTGTACAGTATACAACACACTTTGTAGAAATTCTGTGAATTAAACTGCACAACCCAAAATAAATAATGCTAATCAAAAGGATTAGAGTCGGCTTTCTATAAAACAAAATTGCTTGGTTTTATTTAATTTAATATTTTCACATTTCTGAGGAAAAAGTGTGGTTATGGATGTGACATCTCTCTGTTATGGATGTGACGCATGTGAAATTACCATTTGTGTGACTTTGGTAAATCAAATAGAATAGTTTGAAAACATTGACAGATGCATTTTTGAGTATTTTTTAAGTACTGTAAAATACTTGCTTACACAAAAAACCCAGAAATGGTTTCCGTATTTTGGTAAAAACAATTTTTTTTTTCATGGCAAGGTTGACATTTGCACGGAATTGCTCATATATATATATATATATATATATATATATATATATATATATATATATATATATATATATATATATATATATATATATATATATATATATATATATATATATATATATATATGAGTGAGATGCTAATGGTCTAATCCGATTCAATGATTTATGCTAAGCTAAGCTAAAAGTGCTCCCACGAGACACAGAGATTAGCTAAATGTATTTAAAAATCTCTTACTAATTGTTGTTTGAATTATTTGAAATGACCTCAACCAAAAGGGATGTCTGAAGCAGAATTGTATGCATTTTCATCATATTATTGTTTTTCAAAGGTGAACAAATCCATACTTGAAACAATACTGCCTACAATTATGTGTACACCTATTAATTGTACATATCGCTGTCAATTTTACATTGTCCTGTTTTTTTTTTAAGAGTATGCTGTTGTATTTTGCACTGCTGCTGTATTTGCACTGTCTGTATTTTGTACTGTCTGGAGCCAGCACCTAAGCTTTTCACTCATCATAGCACACGTGCTGCTGACGATGTGACAATAAAAGTGATTTGATTTGATTTGAATACCACAATAACAGATGACAAATAAATTGAATATTGGTGTAGCCAAAATGTATTGTAAAATGAATGAGAAAAGAATACTGACATGCCTCAATACCTTGCAGAGTTTACAGGTAATTTCCCATTTAAATACTTGACTCTTTTGAGCAAGGTGCTAATGGTCTGCTCTGATTCAATGATTTATGCTAAGCTAAGCTAAAAGTGGAATGTTCCTTAATAGGACATTGTTCAAATATTTATTAGAAAAAAACTGGGAGTTACAGGGTTTTATTACAAGACACTTGAACTTTTATGACTTAAAACAAAAATGATTTTGTAATTAAATGTCAATGAAGATACCATACATGATTTCCCACCAAATAAAGCGTTAATAATTCAATAGAGAGAACTGAAAACTGTTTATTTAAAAAAGTAAAGTCTGGCACGTGCCAGAATAGTTTGTGTTACGCCTAAAATGCTCTAATTTTAGTAGTAACACAAAAACATTATTCAAACAGAGGACAATATAGTCTAAATCCTCTCCATCCAACAGGCAACAAACAGAGAAGGAGGTTGAACAATACACCTGCATACCAGGCAAGCCGATGAGCATTCCATGTGCTTTCTCAGATTCAGGCCAGTGTTAATCAGCGGTTTGGGCTGGGACCGTTGGAGCATGAGCAGGCCCTCCCTGCCGGGGGCCTCTGTGTATGGAGCCCATTGTGTTGCAACATTAACAGACACAGAAGCATGAGTCACCTTCAAATGGTGTCTGGGTATTACCAACCTCGTCCAATCAGAGCTCTGAGAGAGGTGAAGAACCGAGCACCTTCATGCCAATATGTGCAATGCAACTCCTATTTGGCATAGTAACACTCAAGGAGCAAACCAAGCCTACATGCTGTTTCATGTTCGGGATTTACCCAAAAAATGTATAAAGGTCACTTTAAAATGTGTATTTTTGTTCGATGTGTGAGGTCATTTCAATTGAAACATGAAGACAGGGCGGGACATAAAGTAGCCCCTCCCCTTTATAAAAAACAGCCAAAGGAATTTTGTTTTTACCACAGATCAAAATTAATAGCATCTTCGAAGGGCGGGAATTATACTACAGATACTATAGAGCAGTGGTTCTCAAACTTTTTTCACCAAATACCACCACAGAAAAAAATTGTCTCTCCAAGTACCCCCATAATGACCAGTATTGAAATAAAGTAGCAAATTTGGCCAAATTAAAATGAAAGGTAACAGTTCAAAAATGAAGCAGAGTCATATTCATATTTATACAATTTTTGATAAAAATTGAAATATGTGTCATGTACATATTTATATAAATATTGACATATTTGTAAAACTGTTTGAAATCTAAACATTAACTTGTATGTAGATTGGTAGGGAACCTGTTTTTCTCAGAGGATGTCAAACTGACAAAACATTGCAACACAAGTTTTATTTATGGAGAGAATAAAAAAGCCTGCAGTGTTTGGGTGTTCAGTGTTTGTCTGAGATAATTAGTTTAGTAAAATTATATTCCATCCAAAATATGAAGCTGATCAGTCGGTTTATGTCATGTGACTCGCGGTGTTGCTTTCTGAAAAGTTAAGATGTTTTCAACTGAGTACACCTATAATACGCAAGTGCACCATGCTGCAGTTCTTGCTAGCCTGTGGGTTAAACTTTGGCACTGAAGTGACCAAGATGTAATGAGAACACGTTCATTTTTCAAAATAAATGATCGTTCAGACTTAGATAATACAAAACGGAAATATCTAATAATTTTTTGCCTGGTACCAATTGATTTATAGACCGGTGCCGGTCTGTGGCCCGAGGTTTGGGGACCACTGTTCTAGTGCGTATCTGCTCTGCAAGCACCACGCCACTTTCTCTAGTTCTGCGCCAACTGAATAGATTTTTCAACAGCTGATGACGCTATGCACTAAAGTAAAGATTCTAAGCATAGCGCTTTGATCGAATGCTTTAGAGAACAGCCAATGCTGATCACATTGGTTTTATTGTAAGCATTAAATGATTAAAATTGTGTTCATTTTTTCTTTCATTACTCAGTGATTCCTCTGCGTACCACTAGAAGTAAGCCTTTGTACCACAGTTTGAGAACCACTGCTTTATAGCATATGTTTGGTCAAAAGATTAGATTAGAAACTGAAGCATGAGGTGACGTCAAAAAAACTGTGGATCCATTTATGCGAAAGAGACAAAATGCAAGCTTTGGCTGTTTCTATCTTCTAAATGCGAGATTAGTCACTGTTTACTAGCTTGTAGATATCCTCAAGACTGACATACTGAAACTAACATCCAAAAATCTTTATTTTAATGTCACGGGAACTTTAATGTGCGTCAAGCAAAAACACAGCTGGTCTTCCTTTGGTTGCTGTTCATAATTAACACTTACCAGTTACATTAGTGCGCTAGTTTCCTAGTTAAGCACACAATCCTTAGCTATTATTGGCCAATAATTAACCAAACCCTAAAAAGATGACAGAAAACAGTCAAAACATATGATTATGAATGAATCACACTGAAGGTCCATAATTATCTTGTTGCAGTAAGATCGTTAGCGATATCCTAGAAGAACGCTAAAACAAAGATATTAGCAAATCTCTGCTATGACATTAGCCGTTGCTGTTAAAATAAACAGAGACTGGTAATGTAAATAGGCCCAAGTCATCTCTCCAGCAATAAAACATCTTGTTTTTCCATTAGCAGATGTAAACTAAGGACAGTAATTTCATTAGAGGAAGTCTATAAGGTCATCTGGCTAGCATCTGACACAGAAGCACATAGGAGTGTAATGTAATATTATTGCCGTTGTCTATCAAAAACCCTCAGTCTGGTGCTTTAGTTGTCATTGGCTCAGTCCCAGTTGGGGGGATAAATGTTTGGGTCTTTCATTCTCCGTCCTCCTCTCTCATTTAGATATAAACCACTGAGTCTGTGTTTACTAGACAGTAAAGTTTATTTTTTGGGTCTACAGGGGAACAGGGCCTACATAGCCAGTTGTCTTCAAAGGTCGTTCCAAAAAGATTTCCAATTTATCTTGTGGGCAACACTTTACTTGAGAAGGGTGTTCATAAGACTGTAGTGAAACTTATTATCAATCAATCAACTTTAATTATATATTATAACAGGGGTGGCCAATCCTGTTCCTGGAGATCTACCTTCCTGCAGATTTCAGTTGCAACCCTTATCAAACACACCTGTCTGTAATTATCAAGTGGATCTCAGGTCCTAATTAACTGGTTCAGGTGGGTTTGATCAGGGTAGGAGCTAAACTGTACAGGAAGGTAGATCTCCAGGAACAGGATTGAGCACCCCTGTATTATAATATAGAGCCAGAATGCTGCACAAAGTGCTTCACAATATTAAAAATAAAATGAAACATTAAAACACACAACATGGTAAGAATACAAGTGTCAATAAAACAGCATTTACTACGTACTACTGAATATCAAAAGCAAGTCTAAATAAATAGGTTTTAAGTTTTGTTTTAAACAGTGTCACATTTGTGATGATGTGAAGTTCTAAAGAGAGGGTATTCCACAGTTCTGGACCTGCCACAGCAAATGAATGATCACCCCATTGTTTATACCTGAATATGGGGACATTCTGCAACAACCGGCCTGCTGATCGTAGGGCCCTGTTAGGATCATCAACCTTTATTATCATGACATGACACGTCAAGAATATCAGTGAGATTAAATGCATGCTTATGACGACTGGCTGTATGTCATTTATGTAACATTAACTCAGGTATGTCATTTTAAATTCAACGATGACATAGTTTGTGATGTCTACATCATGACAACTTGACATAAAAAAATGCATCATAACCTGCCAATGTCTTTATTGTGACAACACTAACAAGACAAAGTAACTTGTCAAAAATCGGTTATAAAGGTGACTGTCATACAGCCATTATAATGGTTTAATGGATTTATAACAGCATCATTATTTTCTTTTTACTACAGATATACAAATTTAATTGGTCATTAGAAATTAATGATAAGGGAAAAATGTGATCACCCTCATACATATTTTTTCTGTTATTTGCAAATTAGGCATTTTGTGAAGTCGTAAAAAATTCTTAATTTAGAACTCTCCAGAATAAAATCATGTGTTTTATGATAACCCCTTGATTCTAGACATCTTATTTCTAAATTTGTGCGTTTATTTTGAAGTTGTGTTATAGTATCCTCCAGGAGATTTAAAGTTGCGTGGGGAAAAGATTTGGGAATCGAACTCTCTGCAGATGCATGGGACAATTGTTTGACTTACACTCATGCTCAGTCAACAGCAGACACCAACTGATTCAATTCAAAATAACACATCATCTATACTACACTAAAGCAAAGCTCCAAAAATTATTTTTTTCTGTCACGCCAATGTGCGATAGATGCAAGACAGCAGAGGACACGTTTGCTCATGCCTTTTGGCTCTGTCCTTTACTGAATAGAATCTGGACCAACATTTTTGACTAATACTCTGAGGCTTATAGCAGACCTTTTCTACCAGATACCAAACTTGCCATTCTTGGCTTCTCACAAAATTCTCCTTCTCCCCCTCAAACAAAGCCAGAGTCTTTAATGCAAGGCATGGTGGTGGTTAAAAGACTAGTCCTAATAACTGGAAATCACCTTGTTTTTTTGTCTCTTTTTCTTTTGGTTTTCTTTTTATATAGTATTTTGTATGTCTACAATATGAGCCAAAGTTTTTGTGTGTGTGTGTGTGTGTGTGTGTGTCTGTGTGTGTCTGTGTATATATATATATATATATATATATATATATATATATATATATATATATATATATATATATATATATATATATATATATATATATATATATATAAAAAACCTTAAAATAAAGTAATAATAAAAGAAATGAATGACGCTTTTATAAAACAATTTGACAGAGTATTGACCCTTTTACTGAGAAAGATTAATGACAAAATTACTTTGATTTACTGAAAACAGAAATCAGAAAAATATTGATGACACAATTATAACTATAATTATAAGCCTTATGGCAATCATGTTTATGACAGATTTATGAAAAGTTATGTTTGTCATGGTAGTCTCAAGCTATCATGCACAAAGGTTATAATGTGCTTATGTCAAGTTGTCATGACAAAAACATATTTAAGCAATGTCATCTTGACATTTAAGATGATATAACTGAGCAAATGATGCATAATAACAACGAAATTTTCATCCTCATTGATGACATCAGGAAGAGCTGCACAAATATTGCTTAAGCATTGATTACGCAATGTGTATATCACGTCGCAAGACATGCAATGATGAGTTAGGATTATAGATGACAAGAAACCACGGGCCAAAACACACATTTTAGTAGCACAGTTTCATAAAGATTAATTTATTGAATTATTTATATGGTGAAGACTATACAATGCTATTTTACATTTGATTATTTAATTTCTGCACTTGAAAACAGTTTCTCTCTCCAGGAAACCATAGAGCACTGTTCTAACTGTTTTTAATGTACACCATGATTTAGAAAAGTCAAGATTTTAAAACCACCAACATTTTCTACTTTACCTATCCCATCGGATCTTGTAAGATTTTTTATTAATTTATTTTTTATTTAAAAATTATTTTTTTTTTATTAAGGACAACAGTATCTCCAGCAGAAAAGGTTTTTAATTGTAAAGAATTTTAAATTGTAAGGAAATCTGTGTTTTTTTCAAAAGTCAGTGTTTCATTTGAATTATTCAGTGTAACCATCTTGTGTTAGCATGCTGCTAATCAATACAATCAATTTACCATAAAATAGTAGATACACAAACATTAAAAAGAAGAAACTTGTTAAATCTACTTTTAATACTTATTTACTCAACTTATAATCCATCTTATTTATTGAGCTTGTCACATTGCAACACAGAATCGCATTCTCTACTCCTGTACATAGGTAGATCCCAGGGCTTTGGAATAGGTTTGGGCTGAGCGATAAGCAATATCATACAGAGACTGCAATACATTTGTCAAAAACTATGATAAGCTGTGGAGATCTCATCTCAGAAATAAATGTGACAGCTAGTCAGTTGGTGCGACTGATAAGTTTACATGTTGTTTTTTTGTGTGTATTTCTTTGTGAATGAGGGTGTATGGTTTCATGACATGCATAATTTCATGCTTTAATGATACAGTTCTGTTGTCCTGAATATTAACATATTAACTGATTGTTGTTATATATATATATTTTTTTTTTTAATTACATTAAAAATATATGTTTAAACCGTTTTATCAAAAATCTTAATTAATTTATTTTATTAGACACTGGTTTGACATTCAATTTTGTATTAAAATGTAAGTTAGCGATATAAATGTAAAAGTAAACTTTTTCAGGAACAAATAAAATGAAATTGTTCTGTAATGTGACATGCAAGCAAATTAACTGAATTACCTCAAAACAATGAGAGCAAAGCTTTAGGGTTTCCATTCGAGATGAAACAAAAACAAAATCAAATAGAAACAAAAAAGAACTAAGAAAAATAAAATATGGCATTTACAATTAGGATGAGCAGATACAAATAAATGGTTTGTCTGAAGGTCAAACACAAACCCAGCTCCAACAGCAATGAAGTGAAGTCAGGAGGAGGACGGAAAAATGAAAAGCTGAAAGAAGAATGCAGAAGAAAGCCTTTAGGATCAATACGGACATGATGAAAATCCAGGATGAATATCCAATGAAAACTGGCTGTGTGACGGTTGTGCATCATTTACGGTTTGCAGACAGGACCGATAGAGCCGGCACAAAGAAGAATGCTTCACCAAAAAAATAAAGGAGCTTGGAAAACCAATTAACTGTGAATGAAAAGCTGGAAACTCTAAACAACTTAGGTCCTACTATCTAATATAATTAGGTTTACAGTAAAGCTGAAAGGGTGGGTTGAGTTACAGTAGGAAAGAAAATGAAACGGGAGGAAAAAAGAACATTCCTCAACTTTAATCTTGACGTCAATTATTTGAAGCAAGATAGTAGACTCGCTCCCTCTGGCCAACAACAACCCATCCAGAAAATCAACCCTGTCAATCATCAGAGAAACATGCCAATCAGAGGTGGATCACTAGACTGCCATTTCAATCTATGCTGGTTCAATTGAATAAAAGATGACGACAGGTCTTAAATCAACAATAATAATAGTCATTAGAGGAGGAAAAGGACAGGATAGTAACCCAGAAAACAGCCTTACCATTATTAGTCTGGATTGTTTAAAAGTAACCAAACCTACAAAAATACACTGAGCAAACCCTGACAAAACTACAGGTTGTATGACACTTTGGCTGTTTACATGTCAAAGATGTAGTTAAAAACTTGAGTTTTTCTATGTCAACATTTTAAAACTCATCTGCACTTACACTTACCTGTGAAATTGTTCAAAAATGTTGTATCATATATGCCAGGCCAGTATTGAATGCTGCCACATTGATAGTAAAGAGTATGTGACGACGTGCCATCAGCACCTCACAGCTCGTGTCTTTAATTTCAGTTTAGTTCAATTGTTAAATGCATTTCTGCTTGATCATTATGTGAAGTAAATCCACACTTTGCTGATAAAGCAATATTAAACACCACAATGATGTTTGTTTGCGCTTGACTTTAAAGGAATGGTCCACTACAATATCATATTTTAAACTTTAGTTGATATGTAATGTAGCTGTGTGACCATAATCAACATCTGTGAATGTAATATGCTCAAAGTTCAATGCAAAGGGAGACATGGGCTTTTACAGTGCTGGATTTGGCTAAAAACTCCTCAAAAACAGAGCAGCTGCAACCATAATGGACAAGGCTGTGGATTTTGAGTCACAACTTGTAAGTATTTTTATTTGCAAAAATGGACCAATTTCATGCACAGTTTCTAGTATTAACGATATGTTGTAGCAATGACCTAAACAAGGATGTAAACAATGGGAAATGCTGTTTGGCACTGTTAACAATTTAGCTACTAAGTCATATTTTTCAGTCAAACCGCTGTAAACACACACATTCTTCATCAGTGCTGTGGTGTCTCTCTATGCGTCCATTTTCCTAGCGTTATACATCTCAAATAACAATAATTTTCATGATTCGAAGAGCTTTAGACTTACACACATCAAAGTATTTTATTGCACTGTCGACACAATCCTGTAGGCAAGAATTTACCTGTCACTTGCCACCATAAACAGTGCTCTGCCTTGGGCGTGAACATTATCAACATTCCTGCACCTGATGCCACAGTTGTTTGGTTGTCAACATGCAGTTGACAGCACTATATTCTGAATGCAATGACTAAAATTCCCGGCACTGACAACTGCCACATCACTCTAGAAATCCTGCCGTGCTAAAGAAAATCTATGGTTGGAAAGGGAACAGGGACTCTGCTCCTCTTTGTTATCTTTGGACCCGTTTCTGATTTGGAAGACCTGGAGATTAGCAGGTGTTCACTAGAGATTTCACTAAGTCGACCCCAAAACCCCTCACGTCAACAGAGGTCTAAAGGATAACAGACAAGCCAAGGGAACAAAAACAAGACCCTGTGTCTTAAAGGTTAAACTAAGGCATGATCAAGCTGTTGACCAATCACACAGTGAGGTCTGATAAAAGTCAATGCCACCAACACTAAATCTAGTACAACATCTGGAGAACAACTTAAATCAGTGGGTTGAGAATTTGTAAAGCAAGCAGAACAAAAGCCAATAGCAGAGATCTTTTAGGATGCCTTAAATCTTATCCAAACTAGGTTTATAAAAGCTTCCTAGTTATAAAATTAGGCATTAAAATCCAGTTTAAGTGATATTAAAATGTGTTCATAGTATTCTGTTTTGTATATCACACAACATAAAAACTGTGCTATTAACAACCCAGCCAAATTTAAAATATGAAAATGACAAGTAACTAAAATAAGTCATCAAATGCTTTTGAAGTTTGAGGGTGTGCCTGCTGGTGGAACTGAACCCACACCTATTACAATCTGAACGGTGATGCTATAATACTGATGCCATCTCTAGGAACTTATCTCTAGCTTCATTTGTTTTAGTTTACACACCCATGCACGTTTTAGCACAGATACAGAACATTGTGCATCGGCATTGCAGTGAGTTGAAACATTCTCTTCTTCGAGGTGACTGTGACTCATTGTTGCTTAGCAATGGCAGATACTATGAGAATGCAAGCCTTGGTGTGCTTTGAAATAAAGATTAATCGCTACGGCTCGCATTTGCATGTGTTTTTAGATGCAAATTGGGAACGCTCTTATGTTTTTAATTTGTTTGCATTCTAATAGCTAGCAAAATGTAGACTGTAGTAACAAATGGTGACAGTAACTCAAAAACAAAGGAACCAGTGATGCTAAAATGCAGTATTTATAATAGTTTTAGGGGCGGGGCCAAAAAATTTTTTTTCAACTCCACATTTCAGTACTACACAATTCAGTATGTAGTAATGTGTGCAGTCTTTGTAATGTGTTTCAAGAATACATTTCTAATATTTATACAAGGTTTCTGCAGATTCCACCAAGTTAAATTTAAGACTTTTTAAGACATTTCTAACATCTTATACCGGGCTAAATGCTAAAGGTTTTTTAGAATATCTTAGTTAAAAAAGATTTTCACTTGCCCTAATAAAAAAAAATGAGGGCTGCAACTAACAATTATTTTAATAATCGATTAATCTGTCAATTTTTTTTCCATTATTCGATGAATCGAATTAAAAAAGCATTTTTTTCCAACCGTTTATTCAAAAAAGCTTATCCCTGAGCTGTTATAATAATAATAATAATAATAATAATAATAATAATAATAAACTAAGTAGTTTTGTCCTGTTTTCAATCCAAATATCTAAATACTTTTAAATCAAGATACATACTAGACACATAAAATAAGAAATGATGTCATGTTTTCTGAAAAAGAAAAAAAAAAACACCTCAAAATTAAGTGATTGCTTAAAACAAGTGCAATTATTTGCGTATTGGATAAGAAAAATAATCTTAATGAGATATAAACTCGGACAGAAGTTTTACCAGTTCACATAAACGTGCAAGTGATCGTGATCTATAACGTGAGATGGTCATCGCCATGTTTACTTGCGCCTGTGCATTTGCCTCATTCATTAAAAAAAGCAGAACACGCAGGATTTAGCAAGTGGCTGGTGAATATAGAGGAGAGTATATTAATCTTTACAGTTACTTTCACTATGTATATCTGATATGAATAAAACACATCAGCAAATTATATTTGAATGGATTGTTAGACTTCCTTGTGTTTTACAAACTCTAAATATTTTTTGTTTTACTAGTACTTGTGTGTATTTACATATCTATAACATAAATTAAGTATTAGGCGGTTAAAATGCTGCATAATTGTGATAATATAACACATCTTTCAGGTCCTCACTTCAAAACGGAACAAAAGCAGGATTCTGTAGTGTTTTACCCAGCTTAAAGGCCAGATTGGGTAGCTATACATGAACAAAGAAAAATTAAGACCTGTTAAAAAAAGATTTAAAACAACATTTCAGTAGATTCAAGACTTTCTAAGGCCTAAAACTTAGCTTTTGAGATTTAAGACATTTTAAGACTTTAAGACCCTGTGGATACCCTTTTTAAAATTCTCTTTACGCAGACTTTTACAGTATACATAGGCCTGTCAAAATAAGTCAGTTTTATTGTGTAATCTATTGTCATAAAACTATTGACACGTGTTATCATTGTAATTATAAGACCAATTTATGTCTTTGTTTATATAATGATGATACAACAGCATATATATAGTCATAAACACATTCAAGAGACAAAAACGACATGTAAATGTGATTTTAAAATGGCTTTAGAGTTATTCCTAAATTGTCAACTTTCTAAAAGTGGCCTGCAGATTCGGAACCAAGCTCATTTGGACGCCTTCTTCTAAACCTGTCAGTAATTTTCACCTTTTCTTCACATGTTAGTAAACATTGTTTTTAAGAGTTGAACCCTGAACTTGCTGACGCCTCCTATGGAGATTAGATGAGATGACAGAAGCTGCGCAATCAGCTCAAGTTTTAAAGACATTTCATTTTTATGTAAACATGAAGGGTGATATATATATTGCATCATGAAAAACGATTCATCTCTATATTGATCTAAGAACTAGTCACACAGCAGAAATGTGCAACAATGGGAATCTAAAAGTGTGTGGATGTTAAAGATGTGCCGAAAATTTATTGGCCAAAAATATGTTATGACATTAACAACTTATATCGAAATATATATTGTTATCGTTCAATATGGAAAATAATTATCGAGATTGCATTTTTGCCATTTCGCCCAGCTCTATGTCCATGTTTTGCATGACAAGTTGTTATATTGATTATTGTTACAGGCCTAAGTATACACTGGTATTTATTATTGGGAAGTTCATTTTCATAAACAATTTCCATGTTGGCAAGGCATTCACCTTTAATGAAGTTGGAGGAGAGAACGGCTGTAACTGCTGCCAAATTTGATTTGTTTTCTCACAGACTCTACATTACTAGTATTGTATTGATGTTAATTTTACTCACAACATATGCATATCAATAAAATATTAGATATTAGCTCAGACACACTCTCCCAGTTCAAAACCAGATTAAAGACCTATCTGTTTAGTAAAGCATACACTCAATGCATCACCTAGCGGGTTCCACACAGGCTTCTGCATCTTGCTTATATACACTATGAACAGCAGCTACGCTAATTATTCTCTTTATTCTCTATTTTTACCTGGGCATACTCATCCCGAGGTCCTCAGATTATGCGGAGTCACTGATTGGATCCAAAACCAGCGACGAGATGATCCCAAGGTTTCCATATCCGGGACCAGGCCATATCCTGAGCTGCTGCTGCGCTGATGGTCATGGGGAGTGGAGAACATGTGTCTGATTCCAGGGACAGACGAGTCTTCGCTGAGGCCATCTTCCAGCCTCCACCGCGGTGACTGAAGCTCTGCACAAGACTTTTGGCCAGCAGAGAAATTAAAATGGTCGTGCCCAACTGAGTCTGGTTCTCTCTAGTTTTTTTTTCTTCACTCCCATCAGGTGAAGTTTTTTTCCCTCTCCGCTGTCGCCACTGGCTCGCATGGTTCAGGATTGGTTGAGCTACGCATCGATGAATTTGCTCTTCAGTGTTTGAACTCTCAGTAATGATTAAATCACACTGAACTGAGCTAAACTGAACTGTACTGAACTTAAACACTAAAAACTGAACTACACTGTTCCAATTACTATGACCATTTATGTGAAGCTGCTTTGACACAATCTACATTGTAAAAGCGCTATACAAATAAAGCTGAATTGAATTGAAAAATATTAGTAAAGTCTTCCATATCTTTAAATTTTAATAGGAGTTTCCCATTCTTTCCAACAACAAACAATTTATGAGCTGGGCAGTAGGAAATCTGCGAAAGCACATGAAGACAGCATGAAGACTGGGTATTGCACAACTACTTCCAATGTCAAAATTAATTCTGAAAAAAGTACAGGTTCATCCTTCAGAAGGAGAGCCCTTTGAAAACACAACTTTCCTTTTGGACAATTCTTGGGTTTTAAAAGATCAAACTCTTGTGTCCGTGAGCTTTTGGTTGCACGTTTTCATTTGATGTTGTGTGTTTGCCGGTTACATTCCAAAGCGTCTCTGCTCTTGGTTTGCCTTTTGATGTGTCCACAGATGCTCTTCCTTAGAACAGATCCCCGGGGATCAAATTCGGCTTCCTTAAACACTGAGCTACAAGGTATGGAAGAAGTTGTGGACCTTAGAAATGATTCACATTCTTTAAGGCCTTTGCTCAACGAAAATCACAACAGCTCGCAAGCAGAGTCGAGACACAAATGCCATTTTGATGAAGGAAAGTCAACTTGAATCCTTAATTATAATCATGCTAAGGAATGTATACCGTGATGAAGGTCAAGTTATGTGACCGCTCTGCATATTTCTGCATTCTTCAAGGCTGTTACTCAGAAATGTGACTGAGAGAATAGGAGAAATGTTACGTTTTATGCCCTTCTAGCATTCAGTGTCATAGCTTGGCAACAATGCAAACATTTATTTGAGGTCAAAGTCTGAAGTGTATCCATGGAGATGCGGCACGAGGCAGCATACCGGAGAACTCATAACTATGATGACAAGCCTTGAGTTTACTGACAAGAATACAAAGCAATTTGAAGCCGTGCTCCCTTTGAAAACATGTCAACACAAGGCTGAGGTGTTCTGGTAGAAGCCAAACAATCGCTATGAAATTGTAAGATGTTCTTATCCCGTTCAGCGTGTTGATGTTCAGAGTTTTAAGTGGTTTTAAGGGCGCTGCAAAGTAGTTGCCAGGTTCTTGTAAGTGGCTGCTTATTGATTTGAGTCAAAATAACCCACAATAAAGTCTCTGTGGCCCCGTTTACACTTGGCATTACAGTATGATTGAGTGCTTTTTAATGAAGCTGTCACAAGATGGTGACACTAAATACACGTGCAAATAGGATCCAAACCTTTTTATCATGTATAAACCCATTCAACACAATAGCTTTTGTAGAGTAGAACATCATGATGTGCACAGCATTCAAACAGTCACATAAAATATGCATTGTTAGCTAGTGAGAGAATATTTAAAGGGCACCTATGATGAAAATCATCTTTTGTGAGCTGTTTGGACAGAACTGTGTGTAGGTATACTGTGTCCACAGTCATACTGGAGTGATAGAAAAAAAATAAGTCTCTTTTTTTATTTTTTGATGTTGAAATAAGATCCAAATCCCTCCCATTTTGAGGTCCACCACAACCTGACGTAAAGCAGTCCGCATTCCGAATGCGCCGCACATGACAGTTGGAAGTATCACACACCAGACATGTTTTGCATGTTATTTAAAACGAAACTATTCAAATGGTGCCCTGTGGCGTGGCAGAATAAGAACAGTGTCCCGATTCGTGGCTGGGCGCCGCGGACAGCCGCTGATTTGCGACGCTGGTGTGGATACACTGATAAAAAAGTAATTTTTCGAATTCTAAAACGCATTGCGCTGCGTGGCGTGACAGAGCGTCGCCGAGCAGCCCATTTAGTGTGCGACCCCCTCAAGAATGTTAGACTTAAATGAGGTTTATTTTGTGCATTAACATAACAGATATCCATCCAGCATTGTATATTAACCTTCATCCTGTCACATTTGCCTTGCAAAAACTGTGCAAAGCTAAACGCTTGTGCGCAAACTTAATAACGACATTGTATAAAAAGGCTTGAATTAACGCCACAACAAATACATAAAATAACTGTTGGGAGAGTTCTTATGATCCATTCACATGGGGCGTCAGCGTCAACGCTTGCCCTTCAAGTTGAATGGGTGACAAGTGTTGCCAAACTAAATTGACCTCAGCGCTGTATCAGCAGCGTTGCTCGCTGCAGTAGTTGGGGATTTCACAACTTTTCAAGAGTCAGTGTAAGCATCAGGCAATCAGATCGCTTTATGCAAATACCCAAGTTTAGACAGTAGCCAATTGTAGACTAATTTAATTGGCTGATGCTGCTATTATGATCGCGCCAGCCCCAGCTTCAGACACGTCCTCGGTCAAGCATTGATGCTGAAGCCCCATGTAAATGCACGCTTACTGTAGTAAGGGAGATTTGCTTCATTCTTGTCTGTCACTATGCTGTTTATGTGTGAGACGCAGCAGGAGAAGCTACACCCATTATAGCAATAGTGAGCTATCATTTTGGTTCTAACATGTGGAAACGGTGGGCAGTAAGAACTAGCTTATCGCTATTAAAGGCACAGGCAACAAAAACAGCTACAAAGTCAAAACAGCTCAAATTTCCAACATACACAAAGGTATAATAAATAATCTGATGAGCTGAAACTTTACAGACACATTCTGAAGACACAAAAGACTTGATTCTTGAAAAGGGGCTAAAATAGATGCCCTTTAATATTTGCTGTTTGCGGGTGCTTCCACATCTATGGATCATTTGATCCAGATCAAGAGCAAAAAAATATATACTTTGTAGCATTTTCAGCCATTTTGGTTACTTTTTACACCACATTGATTTTTTTGGTATGAACTAGATGAAACTAAACAATCATGTGACAGTCATGTGACAACATCCACATCACTTATCGGCCACATGGCAGATGTGTCACTGAACGCATTTCATTGACGGATTTTTTGATTTGTCAGAATTAATGTGCTGGAATATTCCTACAAAACTAATAAACACAAACAACAAGATGCTATTTAGCATGGAGAGATAAATGTGCTGAGTAAAGTCTAAATGGCATACATCTAAGGATACTTGCATCAATTTAGCATCATTTCTGTGACACTGTACAACAACAATTAATATATGTACATTAAAATTACTGTGAACTTTGGGTAGACATTAATAAAATACAATTTAATGGGCAATTAAACAAATATTGAAAAATAATACTGTAATTACTGTTTTTACATTACTGTGAAGGTTGGGCGTAGGCGTAGACTTCAATAAATACAATTAATGGATAATTTTATCAATAATTTTTATTAACTTCCATCCGCAGCTGTGTTCTTTCTAGTAACAACCACTGCACTGGCTGAATCGTATCCCTGGCTGGTCAATCTATATTATACAGTATAGTTAGTATGCATCATTTTAGATAAACTACATTTTTTAAATGGTAAAGCGCTGGAAAACATTGTCTCCCTTCGAGTGTTTATCAACAGCTGGTTTAGTCCAAAAAATTGCAGTACATTTCGTAGAGGAGTTGAGACCATTTTCTTACCACAAACTAACTGTTCAAGTGTTTGTTCGAAAGCATACCACTTTTTCAATCAGGTCTCAGTCCACTTGTTTGGCCCACTTTTGGTGGGCACTGGAATGTGAATGCTGCATTCACACCTGCCTGAATGAACCACACCAAAAACAAACTCAAGTGAGATTTAACCAAGCTAAGTGAAGCAGATTTGAAAGTTTAAGTGGGGTCTGAAGGCAAAAATGTACAAACTACAAAGCTCAATGATTCTAACACAAACCAATAAACAATAACCAATTTTGACACATTTTTTTAGTTAATGGTTATAGGCTGGTAAATATTTGGCGAGTGCAGTCCAATATGGATTCAGCTGGAAACAATAGGGTGTATTGTGATCTTAATTATAATGAAATTTTAATAGTAGTGTTTGCATATTTGTTTAATATAAAAGTCATTAATGCTTAATTGTTTTTTTGAAACATTTTATTGTGCACCAACTAACATATTCAAGGAGTTTTGTTGTGACCTAGAATACAGTTATCGGTGTGCCACACGTAAAACATTACACTTTTAAAAAGGAGGTTTTCAAAGTGATGGCAGAATGAATAAACCCCCAAATAACCTTTAGATATGATTTGTAGAACACCTAGATCAAATAAAGTCCTTATTCCACTATAAAGAACCTTCGATGGAGTAAAAAAGTTATTGTTAAAGGGCATATTTGTCATAAAAAGCAATAATAAAAATCGGTTTTATGTAAAGCATAGCTGTCCTCAACAACAGTGTGAGATATCCAACAGCACAAACAGCATGAGATGAATTACCACATACCAAAGTTTAACACAATACTGCATGACTGCTCATCTCTGAAGATAAGAACTACTTTAATACAGTCTGCGGTTTTTGCTTCTATAACAAACAAGTTTCCTGCATCAGGTGAAACTGATTTGAGATCCTGGAATAGCCGCCTATCAGCACTCTTTGCAGCACATGACAGAGCGAGAAAACACACACAGTGAGGGATGAGAGATGCAGGGAGAGAGATCAAAGGACGAAAGAAAGAAAAGAAAATAGAAAGCAAAGTTTGTCTTGTTGTGCAGTGGTGAATGTAAGCAGACAGGCTAATGCCTAATCACGCAGAGTGGCCTGGTTTTACCACTGACTCACAGCGAGCGCCCTGCTCAGAGGAATGTTCACAAACAACTATTTGCCAAATTCTGCTTGCTTTTATAATCATTGTTTCTGCTCACGCACAATCAAAGCTAACCGCCAGTTGTGTAAATAATCAGCATTGTGCGATAAAGTGTGAACAGATACCATAAAAAAAGTGCTGCCATCTCTCATATGTTGTTCTACACTTGTTTGTGGAAAGCACATGGAATAAACTGTTCCACATTGCTTCTTGTGAAATGCGTTTGTCTTCCTTATTGAATATGCAATGATAAAGTGAAAGTATTGTGCAAGTACGCTGATGACTTGCACTGCTGTTTGTTCAAATTACTTACATAAAATAGAAAATGTAAAAACTAAAACGTTAATCCCTTCATGTTGTCCCAAAACAAATTGGTTGTGAAACCCAGCACTTTTTACATTGTAGCTAGGTCTTTATTAATATTTCAACCTGATGTATTTATATTGTTGTAGTTTGCCGTTATAAAAATAATAAAGTACACTATCAAAAAAATTACCTGTTCTGGTAAGAAGTTTCTTGTTCTTATAATTATTTATTTTTTAAATAAATAATATAAACTAAAACAATAATAAAAAATTATTTATAAAATAAAATTAATTATTATTTTCATTTGAAATGAATTAATGTCTTAAATCATTTTTTAAACTGCTATTCATTGATGTGAACCTTGAATTTTCAGCGTTCAATCTCAAGTGATCCTTTAGAAACCCTAATAATTAGTAAAAGTCACTTAAAATGTCTTACTTGATGAGGAATTTGTGATATATATGTGCACAATATTGTATATTAAGTTTGTAAAAACTGCATTTAGAATATATATTTTTGTACAATTTATGCCTCACATGAAAATAAAAGCATTGTTGCAGAAAAATTGCACACACATAATGTTGTTGATTTGCTTGGCTTATCATTCCCATATTTTCTAACTGCATGCTTTTTTAAAAAAAATTAATTATGTGCTCTTTGCATTTTACAAAATTACAACAAACTATAGAAAAAAAACAATATGATAAAACAATAATACATATAAAATACAATACTTAAAAAATAGGTTAGTATGAAACAACAAGTACACAACAGTGCACAGTGACAAATGCACACAAAAGCTAAATATAATTTAGCTGATCAGGTACTGCATAAAGTATTATTATCAATTATTACATTATAAAGTAACATTGTTCTTATATTGCCAGAATAAAATGATAATATTTTGGGCACACTATTAAAGACACTGTAGATTATGACTAGTAAATATCAGTTACACTCAATCTTTAATTACTATGTCATTGGTTATGCTTGCATTTCTTAAATTTCTTTTTAAATGCAAGTAGATAAAGAACATAAAATAAGCTGTCCCCCCACAATAAATAAGAATCCTGTAGTCTCATTTTAAATAAGTAGTTTGAACAAGCGGAAAAGGTCATTTTTTGTGGGGGTTTTTTTACATAAAGTTTGGCAAACTACAACTTCACAGTAGCTTCCCCAACACTGGTGGCTTATCTCAACAGGGGTTATACAACAGTTTCTTTCCTCTTTTGAACTCTGCCCACTGATACTAAAGGCTTCAAATATTGAACTAAGAAGCAACCGCTCTTGTACAAAGACAAATATTGTAGATAAGAGCGAGCCTACGCACAGAGGAAGCACCAGGTCATTTAGTTCATTCTCTATGTGGTGTCTGGTGCATGTTAATAAGTGACGACTTCATTTAGAGCGATGCGTCACTGCACCGCTGACAAAGCGCTGAGATATTTCACAACCAAACAAAAAGAGCAAGTCTAAACACACAATCCTGGAAGGGGTTATTTATAGTGTCTGTACCAATAAGGAAAAGGGGTGAACGCATGACTGTCACAATCAACCGGCTATTTAAATCATGTGCACCTACCGTGACCATTCTTACAAATCCAAATGTAAAAGATGGCACCATTATTATATCTGCACCATAATGACATGCAACTGAATTGATTGTGGTTTGCAGACTACAATGGCAATGCCTGTCAAGTATCATAAACATAGAAGCAGTGTTACCCCTAGGTTTATGAGAACAGGGGTTGTGGGGCGGTGTTTTCTTGCTAACTAGAATGACAGATTATATGGAATCTTTTCTTAAAGTTTGCAAAATATCTGTCTCTTATTGGGAGATTTAGAGCAATAAATTATACTTTTATGTATTCTAGTCTGTACTAGTCTTACATTCTGTCCTGGAAATATAAATCCTTTATACCAAACTTCTAAAATGAGCAACGTTTTTTCAGTATTCTCACCATGAATCAGATGGGACGTTATAGAAAAAAAGTATCAAGCAGCCAAAAAATAAAACCTTTTTCTGTCATGTTTAATCCAGATTAAAATGAAACAAATGTTTGAAAATAAATATTAACTAGTTGTTAGATGCTATTTGAAGATGTTGATGGAAAGATTCTATTGCGTGATTCTAGATTCTGTGTGTGTGCGTACATGCATGCATGCATGAAAGAGGGACAGAAAGAAAGAGACAAAGTATACTTATGATGACAGATGTGCATCTATGCTATCTGTTAAATATTTGCAATTGATTCAAGGCAATTACCCTAGTTCAGTCTTTTGGATGAATAGTGTTGCAATGACACTGGCCACACACTGGACACAAAGTGTGGTACCATGCCTAAAAGTGGGATTCATTAACTTATTCTCCGGGCTCAGAAGATGTTTTTTTTTTTATTCCATCTGGTTGACGCAACATATTTTACAACATAAATTTCACTGCATGTGCAATACAAAGAGCAGACAGAAATGACAAGCCATCGTATTAGGGTTGTAACAATATACCGGTATGACGGTTTACCACGATTTGAACATGCACGATTATCATACCATGAACAATTGCATATCAACGGTTTTAACCCTTAAAGACCGAGACAGCCGCGGCTAAAAATATGTATTGCTCTTAAATGTTTAATAACTTTTGATCCGCTGATCCGATTCATACAATTCAAAGATTGGCATAAAGAAGAGAATCTCAGCTTTCCAGTGCTGTATCACATAACATTCGGACTTTCAGAGGCTCTGGAATCAGTGCGGTTACGTCATCAACATTTGACAACGCTGATTTGACAAAGAAACGCTCGTCACTGTGTCTCCGGACAAATCAGACATGATACATTGATGCATTGTCCCTCCTCCATGCCCAGATTGGTTCAAACTCGCTATATCACAACCAATAAGCATAGGTTTCGCTTTTGTTTGTGGACCAAGCTTTTTGAACAACACGAAATGAGAGATAGGCATACATTTATGCGCGGCTAAATAAAACGCAAAAAAAAAAAAAGTTTTGCATGAAATAATTCTCATACTAAGTACTTTTGCATGCACAGCAGCATAGAAACATGACAAAACAGTGACACAGCAAAGACGAACTGCTGCTCTTGCTGTTTTCAAAAGACGCAAATGAAGATGCAGCTGTTTGTCTGCATTGCAGACAACCATATCCATATCCATAGACAACCATATCCATGCTGGCACATAAAACCTAAGGATGTTCCATATTGAATCTAGTTTCGTTATGTAACTATTTATAGTATAGTAAATATTTATATCTATTTTTTACTGAGGATTTGCACCATGTTTATTTGGACTTTATTTGGACTTTGACACATTATTTATTATTTTCTTATTTTTATTTGTTCATTGTAAGTGGTGTTGTTTATAGTAACTAAAAATATATTATTTGGAAAAAGTCAAATTTGCTTCACTGTTCTATTATTTTGTAACATTTGTAACATACCGTATACCGCAAAACCGTCAAACCGTGGTATTGTTTTAGACGATTATCATACCGTGAAAAATTCATACCGTTACAACCCTACATCGTATAAATAAGGTAACATGAAATGGTTTTGTTTGATTAATAAATGAGCAAAGAATAGATCTGTTCTGTATGAAAGAATAGTCAAATATATATAAAGAAAAAAAATCTTCAAGTAGGAAGGGGATGGCATTTGGGGAAGGGGGTATATGCTTCCCCGAACACCTTAGTTGGAGAAATGCAAAGGGCGTACCTAAAAACATTGCAAAGGAAGAGAAGAGCTCCCACTCAGCATAGTGGACATTGTTTAAGTTATATCATTTTGTATTGTTTGTTTGGGATGCAGTGACACGCAGTCAAATATTTCGCAGAACAGATCCACAACTTTTGACGCTCATCAATTATCACAAAATCCTCATGCTGCACGTATTAGGTGGTTTCTATAAGGTTGACATGCAATAAGAGGTTTGTATCCATAATAAATAATGACAGTTTGTTCAATGATAAGTAAGAATGATTAATAAATCCATATAAAACAGCATTAAAAGTAGTTTCAGTTTCGAGCTCAGGCGCGCTTTGCACTCACACCACAAGAGTACCGTGCCAAAACCCAACCAAACTGTGCTGACACACCTCAAAGTAACGTTCATATCAATATGGTTTGAGGCCACACGTGCACATTCTGCGCGAAAACACTCCAAGGTAGCACATAAATTCCAATTGCACAAATTAGCGCATGCGCAAAATAAGTGATTCACTTCATGAGTCATACAAAAGATTTGTTTAAAATGAACAAATCGTTTAAGAATGACCCATCACTGACGCGACATAGAGGAACATGCAGTGCCAGTGTTATATTAAAATCTTACTCCTGGATAACTCTCGAGTAACCATTTATGGGAAAATACCGGATATATATAATTATATATATCGTAAACCGTCATTCCTCCTAAAAGTACTAGGATACGATATTTTGCCCATATCACCCAGCCCTATAAGGAAGTGCATACATTTTCAACTGCAAGTGAGTCTGTGTCATGCTTGAAAAGACAGGACAGTTAAAAGAGAAAAAGTGAAATGAAATATAAGGTGAAAGGGGCAATCCTCAGAGTCTTGGTCTCACTGTATTCCAGCTCTCCGATTATTGTGCTGATGTAGTCTGACATGAAATAAATGTAGAACATCATGTTTGGACTGTTTTCTGGTATATTAACAAGGAGTGACACCTAAGAGAGAGACCAAGGCTCAAAGAAAGACCCTAGTGTGTAAAGTGAGACCCTACCTGTTTTCAAACTTTCCCCTCTTAATTCCCTCTCAATGGCATTACACCTCTGGTCAAGAATGTGGTGTAGCCTCTAATCACAAATATCAGTGGTAACAAATAAATGCAGGAATTTCCCTTGTTGAAAGGATTACCAAAAATACTCTTCTATGCTTGGTATATAGCCTGGAATGCTCCAGAACAAAGGGAGAAAAGAGTGAAGGGCTGAGCTAATAACAGGTTGCTTACCTTGCTTGCCCGTGACTAAATCTCAAAGGTATTTGTGGTGTGTATGTGACCTTGTTTGGAAAAAGTGGTGACCGTAAAACATGCCACATGCTTGTTTAAGCAGCAAAGTCTCATTCCAGGCAGCAGACCGTTGCCAACCACGCCAAATGTTAAATGCTCGTAAAACTGCAAAACCAAATTTTTATGTTTGACATTAAACAACAGCATTTAACCGAGGTGCCAATCTTATGACATTTAACAACAGTTCAGTGACCGCTAGCAATAAGTGGATAAACAACCGCAGGTTTCCGCAAGTTTTAAAAGAAAGTAGTGCACTAAAAGTAGTATTTCCACTTCCTCTATAGTCTTGGTTTGAGTCTTTGGTTAGTTCATCCAAAGATTTTAATGATTTTAAACAATAATAAAATCATTAAAATAATAAATTATATAATCTAAATAGATTTAGATTTTATTAATATATAATGATAATGGTATTAATTACTCACCAACATGTCAGTCGTCTTCTCCTTCATTCTCCATAGATAGCATTAGTCCCAACTCATTCAAATTCCAGAAAAATAGCAAAAAACCTCCTTAAAACAGACCACATCCCTTGAGTGGTTTAATCAGAATGTTATTACGCAATAGGAATCATTTTGTGTGCACATAAACAACTTTATTCAAAAGTCTATTTTTCTCAGTGTCAGTTTAAGCTCATGTAGTTGTCATGCTAAGTTGTCTGCTGACCTATAACCTGAGCAAGCATCAGTGCAAAGAGCTTGTCAGCGTGCACAATATACTGACACTGTAGGGAAGGAACAGTTGAATAGTCATTATTTTTGCTTTAAAGTATTCTAAAGTATTCTTGTAGCTTGATAATATTCTGATTGGACCACTGAAATATGATGTGCTTTGAGGATGTGTTTTGGTATTTTTGGAGGATGAGTGAGCTCTCAGATTTAATATCTTAAAGTGTGTTTCAAAAGTGAATAAATGTCTCTGAGGTTTGGAATGGCACAAGTAATTAATAACAAAGTTTTCATTTTTGGGTGAACCACCACTTTACCCAGACCCCACAAGTCACTAGCAGCAAAAGATAAGAAGCATTAAGGTCTGTTTTTCATCACACTACTGCTCTCAGTGCCAAATGTTTTCCAGTTGGTCTGGTTTCCTTTCCTAAATGTCAGATATACAGCAAATTCTCATAGGCTTCACAATGTAAACAGTCAGGTATGATCTCTTTCAACGTTGCAGTTTATGTAGGCCACGGCCAGCTTCAGGTTCGTCCTATGGAGAGTGAAAAATGGCCTGGCTCATCGCCAACAGAAAGTCCTTCAGCAAGAAACCATCATAAATATTTATTTTTCAGAGTAGCGAATTTCATCCAAATGGGACACAATATAAAATGATCCCCCTTGCTGATGGACAGCCACATCCAGGTTTATCCAGGAACAGTTCTGCAGCACAAACTCAAGCATAAAGGTTTTTCTCAGCACATTTTCAAGATGAGAATGTCGTTGTTTATGCGGGATTTGGAATTTGAAATGGAAAACCGCCAGGGAGCCCGGACATGGAGGCTTTTATCTCCTGACGGGTCGAGAGGATTTTGAGACTCAGCCAGATGTCAAACAATAGCATTCGCGTTTATTAGAGCTGCACTGACCTAAACACTCTGAAATTAAAACAAACTTTCCAGCCACACTAGCTAAACATAAGGTCCAAGGAAACATTTTTCAAATGTTCTGGCGGATGATATGAACTTTCAGATCTGTAATACTAAACAAACACGTTATGGATTAAAGTTACAATGAGATACACACATATACAGATGGCTGAAGTCTGATACAAAGTGTTTGCAATGGTTTGCAAAGTCTGCAGTAATACATTACTGACCAATTACACTTTAAAAGTGGTTAGTTGATTTTACTGGGTAAACCTGTTGTTTCAAAGTGATTATTTAAATGATTATTGTTTTTCTTTATATTGTGTTTTGTGTGTCTACGGTACGAGCCAATGTTTGTTCATGTTCTTTGTGTGTGTATACACAGTTGAAGTCAGAAATATTAGCCCCCCATTTTTTTTTCTTTTTTAAATATTTTCCAATTAATTTAACAGAGCAGGGAAATTTTCACCGTATAACTGATAATATTTTTTCTTCTGGAGTAAGTCTTATTTGATTTATTTCAGCAAGAATGAAAGCAGTTTTTAATTTTTTTAAAAGCATTTTAAGGTCAATATGATTAGCCCCTTTAAGCATTTTTTTTTTTTTTTTGATAGTCTACAGAGCAAACCATTGTAATTCAATAACTTGCCTAATTACCCTAACCTGCCTAGTTACCCTAATTAACCTAGTTAAGCCTTTAAATGTCACTTTAAGCTGCATAGAAGTGTTTTGAAAAATATGTAGTAAAATATTATTTACTGTCATTATGGCAAAGAAAAAATTATTTATTATTAGAAATGTTGACTGTTTTTCATCACACTACGGCTCTCAGTACCAAACTTATTCCTGTTTGTCTAGTAAACCTGTTGCTTTTAATGCAACTAGTTGACTTTGCTTTTAAAAAAGTGAGTAAACCTGTCACTTACGGCTGGGCAATTTGGCCTAAAGTCAAAATCTCGCTTAATTGAATATTTTAACTTTATTACGATTAATGAACAATTATTTTATTTTTAATTTTTTTTAGCCCTCACTGCCTTCACTGACAAGTCTTGTATAGTAAAAATGTTCACATATTACAAGTGAGAGATTTCTGAATGAAGTTTGCATTACTTGATTTTAAAATAACTCAAGAAAACATACACCATCTATTATCTTTGAAAATAAACACACTTAGCCTAAAATGAACATTGACTTTTTTTTCTAATAAAAAAGCGAAAATAAATACTTTTGGAAACAAAATAATCTTTTTTTAATGTTTTTCATATAAAAAGCAGTATTTTTTCTAAATAAAATAACTCTTCCATAGCCTGTAAATATTATTTTAAACAGAGTATTTCTTGCATATTCTGTAAACAAATATTTTCACGTAAATAATATTTTTAATGTAATGGAAAATATGCCGTCTCAAGGCATCTCTGGCGCAGCTTCCAACTGTCGTTAATGTAGTGCAAAGTAAGGCTCAATAATGGGTCCATCAGCTTGTGCTAAGCATCATCGTGAGAGGTGCACGTCAGCCATAGCAAGGGGTATGAAACTGTGCAAAAGCTGCGCCGGACCAAACGCAGGTACTTGACGCAGACAAATAAACCAGCCTTTAAGGAGTGGGGTCACATGACTCCACAAACAGTAGGGAAAATAATTGAAAAATTGACCTAGAAAAATTTGATTTTAGTTTTTGAACCCCAGCCCTACTGTTGCTTTTAAAGTTTTTAGTCAACCAAAATAGTCAGTAAATCTGGTGCCTTAAAATCCTTAAGTAAATGAGCTGTGCATAAATATAAAAATTAGGTCAACTTCACAGTTCCAACAGGTTTACTCACTTTAAGTAAAGTCAACTTGTCGCTTTAAGGGCAATGAGTTAGTCCATTTTTAAGGCTAACAACCGCTTTTTACAGTGTACTCGCTTACAGGCAGCTTTATAAAAAGTTATTGACCCCTCATTATTATGACAGTGGGAAACCAAGTTTAGGTTTCGGACGGAGAACTGTAACTCCACAAGAGTCTGAAAACTCACAGCAAGCTCCTAAATGCACACGGTCAAACAATGAGCCCTCTAAATCTGAAGCCGCGGCAGGAAGTACAGGGAAACAACCTCTGGAAAGTCCAAATGTCTGCTTTACCGCATATCCTTTCTCAAAGCTGGTTAAGGAAGGATATTTGGCACATTCTCACTAAATCAAGCAGACACTAAACCTGCTTGATATGTCCAAAAGGTGTGAGATATACTGCTGGACATCACAGTTTCAGGTGATGGGACCCTTAAGTTCAACACATTTAGACAGGATGTCATAGCCGTTAACCATCTTTACACTAGTATGCCCTCCCTCACTTATAATAACTTCAGCTCCAGACAGAATAATGTCAAAACAATAAACTATTTACCCAGCTCTACATTCGTGCAGAGAGACACTGGGGCATGAGTGTGTATACTTGCTCTCAAAGACACCCTAACATTAAGTCTTGGCCTGCCCCCTACTTCCCAAACTACTTTACCTTGGCACAGTGCGAGGGGCTAATGACAGGATATCTCCAGCCAAAGCAGACATACTGGTCAGCCTCCAACAGCAACTATCCGCAGGGCAGTGGAGCTGGGTGGTAGACATTCACATTGGCATATGCACTAACAAGCCTCCCACTGCTCATGCAGGGGAATGTGACGGGTTGAAAGGTGAGAGATAACGGTGACAGATTTGGAGGCTAATTGTTATGGTGAACCGATCTGCTAATGAAGTGTTTTTAACTAGAGGAACAGCCGTACCGTGTTCTCCATCAGCTCCATCCCATGATCTACAACGTAACTCAGCAACTCACAGTCATTATAAATCATGAAATGGAGAAAATATGTATAATGTGATCCCAATCTGTTAGTCATCAGACTTGTTGCCTTCTAGTCTTGATTTATAGGAGTGTTGTTTGGAGGAGAACATGCATTAAACAGATATTTCACCAAGATTACATAATGTAGGTATGCGAGTTCACTCATTAAGTGACATTTAACGATGGACTTCACAGTTAAGTTATATAAATTGGCCAGAGTTGAGCCTAGATAAGCAAATCTGGTTGTAATAATGTCAGTTTTAGACAAAATTACCAACAAATTACTTAGAAAAAAAAAAAGTTCTGTGGTATTTGGACACTGATTATGATTTGTTTTAGGCACGTAGGATGGTTAGTAGACGTAAGATTGCAAATATGGCTGTAATAATGCAAGCAAGCTTGTATACTTTAGTTACTAAACATATTTAGAACACTTTCAGTAAGCAAATATGGTTGCAACTCAGGATATGGGCCTTCGCCATGACAATAATATGATTTCTGTGTTTATTTTTGTTGTTGTTCTTATCATACTTTTGGCAAATTCATGCAGCCAATAAAAAGAGGCATGATGGTTTTATCTTGTATTCCTTACTGTACACGTAAATATGGCACATTATATACTAAGACAATGCGGCTTCTTTTTAAACTAACATGATGGTAACAACATTGCATTCTTCGAAGAGCATGCAAATACATTGCATATTAATATTTTCAGTAACAGAGGCTTTATATTCACACATTCATCCACTTGTGACACACTCCCTACATTGTTTACTATGGCACTTTGAATATTTGGTCTAAAATAACCTTGCAAGTATGACTTGAAAACAACATTTACACAGTTTATTTGACTGTGAACAATGTTGTACTTTGATAGTCACTAGCTGCTAATATGATTTTGCTATTTAGAGTTTACAAATAAAAATTTCATAAAATTATATTATTAAGGAGAAAGTCTGAATTTGCGAATAAAAGAACAACTTTACTTCTATTATTCAGTACCAAAGTTTACATCAAAGTATCCTAAGCAAGTATTAATTACCAAGAACAGACAGAAAGACAGACAGACAGACAGACAGACAGACAGACAGACAGACAGACAGACAGACAGACAGACAGATAGATAGATAGATAGATAGATAGATAGATAGATAGATAGATAGATAGATAGATAGATAGATAGATGACGTAAATAAGCACCTGATTATTGTTTACCTTGCCATGGTTAAAATGGTAAAAACATGCTTTTAATTCTAGTTACAAAATATAAAGCAGTACTTTGTTTGTTGACATTACGCCATTGGTAACACCATTTGAAAACTAGCATAATGGCATGTTTTAAAGGCATGTAAATAAAGCTTCATGTATAGCAGGGCTCACTATTAATATATAAAAAGATTAATAGAACAGAAGGTATTTACACTTTTTGTGCAATGTATATTTGTTAAAATGCATGTTTTACACAATCTATAAAATGTCTAGATCTGGAAACAACTTAAACAAGCACCATGTTATTATTTTGTTTTGAAAGTGTAGCAACCATTAAAAACAATGTCTATGACAGCTGTTGTAATAAGCAGCATTTTAGTAGGCTTCTGCTATTGCCTTGGTGAAAAGGTAAACTTTAAAGCAAGTGAACTGACCTCGTTGGACGGTATGCTGACAACACCTGTTGACCTCCTCTTCTCTCTTAACTTCCTCTTCTCGATCTGTCCTTTGCCCTTTCTGGCGCTGGGTCCCGAGCTCTTCTTCTCTTTGCTCTTGCTGTGTGTGGGACTCTCCTTATCACTGTCATCCACACCGGCGGGGCTCGGGCTATCCGCCTGCGGGACTGCGCTCACTTTCTCCGGCGTCTTCTTCAAGTTTCCCCCGGGCGGCTCGGATGTCTTGGGCTCGTCCTTCAGAGCGGATGAAGAGGAGGACCGAGCCACCGGATAAGAGGGCGCAGAGGAGACGCAGTTCACCGAGCTGCTGCCGTTGTTGTTTAACTCCGTGGTTCTGCCGGTGGCGGCGGCGATATCTCCAAGCATCTTTGCTCTCATCTTTTCACGCTTTGCTTTCCATTCCTCCAGAAAGTCTGTCGCGCTGTTAGATTTAAATCCTCCTGTTGCCATGATTTGCTTTCTCGCAAACGTCTCGTGTGAATCACTTTGTAAACACAGACAAGAGTACACGCACTTTTTTGTTCAGATCCGCGACATTCCTCAGAAGTCTTTCAAAATAATCACAAAGACTTTAAAGTTGTCCAAAACTGCGATGAAGTCGCTTCAGAGCAGCGTAAAGCTGTCAGAAAAGTATTGTTTTGAAGGAAAGTGTCCGGTAAAGCTCACCTGCGCGCGCAGGAACAGTCGTCAAGAGTTCAGGTGAACTGGTGGAATGAACTGGATTAGTTGCAGGCGCGCTCAAACGCCGAGTCCTGCCCCCGTTTCCGAAAGCTTACGTAAATTAACGGAAACAGCCGACAGCCTTTTGATAGCGAGCTGATGCTGCTAGGCAAACTTTTTTTAGGATTATATTATATTATATTATATTATATTATATTATATTATATTATATTATATTATATTATATTATATTATATTATATTATATTATATTATATTATATTATTGCTACAGTGTTAATGAAATAGGTAATGAGATATATGATATTATTTGTTTAACAGACAGACAGACAGACAGACAGACAGACAGACAGACAGACAGACAGACAGACAGACAGACAGACAGACAGACAGACAGACAGATAGATAGATAGATAGATAGATAGATAGATAGATAGATAGATAGATAGATAGATAGATAGATAGATAGATAGATAGATAGATAGATAGATAGAATAAGCATCTGAATATGTTTTATATTTTAGTTACAAATATATAAAAGTGGTAATATGTTTGTTGACATGTCATTGATAATACCATTAAAATCTAGCATAGGCTAGTGAATCCTTTTTTAGTAATTGCATGCTTGAAGGCATCTATACATCTATAAATGACCATAAAAAGCTACTGCTACTGACACTTAAGCATTTTAAAACTATTTAATGGAAGGATGGACATGACAGATAGATACAAATTGGGAACTAAGGTGGTAAAAATGCACAGATTTAAAATGGTAACATGATAATGCCATGTTTCTGTGCTTAATTAAAAAAAAAAAAAACTTGCCTAACCATGTGGTTGTGTCAGTATTTGTTTAGTAGCACTTTAGCATTTAGCATCTTTGTAATGAATGGATAGATGAATGAATGGACTGTAAATAAGGACAGACAGACAGACAGACAGACAGACAGACAGACAGACAGACAGACAGACAGACAGACAGACAGACAGACAGACAGACAGACAGATAGATAGATAGATAGATAGATAGATAGATAGATAGATAGATAGATAGATAGATAGATAGATAGATAGATAGATAGATAGATAGATATTTCTCCGGTGCTGAGACATCAGACAATGTGTATGAGAGATGAATCTGCCTGTTCTCCCACAGGTCCTGTGAGAGCATGAGTCACTTGTTTCACAGACTTTGGCTGTTTGTGACCTCAAGACTCTCACAGATGATAAACCTCAGAGTGTTAGATAACAGAAGTGCACACAGAGTCACGCATCTGACTTTCACAATCTCTGTCAAGCCATCAAATCATCTGAAAATTGGTATTTACACATTTTTGACACGTACTAAGATATATCACAATGTCCAGAATCCTCTCTGAGGGGAAGCTGATGTTTAAAATCAATCAGAGAAAAAAAACACATAAATATACTCCTTTTTCTGGAATGCTTTAAGCAATGTATGTTGAGTAACACATAGGACAATGATCATTTTATGTTGCCAAACAGCAAGAAGGTCGCTGGTTCGAGTCCCAACTGGGCTTGGACTAGAAGGCATTTCTATGTGAAGTTTGCATGTTCTCCCCATGTCTGCATGGATTTCCTCCAGTTGCTCCGGTTTCCCCCACAGTCCAAAGGCATGCGCTATAGGTGAATTAAATAAACTAAATTGCCTGTAGTGTGTGAATGAGAGAGAGTGTGTGTGTGTTTCCCGTGTTGCAGCATGGAAGAACATCTGCAGTGTAAAGTAGCAATAGGCGAGTTCATTGGCACAGAGTAATTGGCAGCCCATTCCACTGTGGCGACTCCTGATAAAGCAGGGGATAAGCTGAAGAAAACTAAGTGGGTGAGAGTAATTTTTCCAGTACCTGAAGCATTAGCGAATGAAGGAATCACTCCCACTCCTCATCATTCCCGAGTCACATTAATGATTTGTTCAATTCAGTTAAGATATGGATTCAATTTAGGAAGCACACAGGCCTTCTATTCTTTCTCATATTTTTTAAAACCACTAATATGGACGAGGCATTCTGAATATGGCTTATAAAGTGCATAAAGAAGAATGATGATCTTTATGAAAATTGTATTTTTAGCTGATTGAAAAACTGTCCACTTATTCAGTAATATAAGGATGCAGAATTGCACATAAAACTAAGGCAAGCAGTCTCGGACATGCAGTCTCAGACACATGCACTTAATAGAGCTTTAATTAAATGTATATTTTGTACTATTAAAATAATAAACATTTCCACAAGTTCACATATTTAAAAATGTGTCCAAGACTATGACCCACTTTAGTCTCTGCTGAAAATTGTATTTGCAAAAGTTATTATTATTATTATTATTATTATTATTATTTAGGCCATCAAAGAAAATGCTAAATGCACATAAAGTGTATAGTTTAGTTTTTTAATATTGCATGTACTAATAAAATGTCAAAATATGGTTGAAATAATGCTCAATTGTCATTCAGCAAAACAACAAAAAAAATTGGTTTGTATAAGTATAAGAATAGTCGATCATGTTCCTTGCATCACATAAAAAAATGTTTAAAGGGCACCTGTTTTACTCTTTTATTTTTACTTTACTTTTTTTTTAAGATTTAAGAGAAGTCGTTTGTGCCTCCCGGGTGAGTCTGTAAAGTTTCAACTCAAAACATCCATCAGACTATTTCTTCTACCTTTCAGAAAATTGCTATTTTCTACTCTGAACACATTGTAGCTGTTTTTGTTGCCTGTGCCTTTAATGCTAGTTCTCCCTGCCCACCGGCCCCACGTGCCTGTCAGAGTGTCCCCTAATCTCCGCCTCGACTGCATCAGATAAACAGCACAGTGACAGACATGAAGGAAGCAGATCTCACTTAACATTTGCGATAAAATTTACAGTAAGAACTTTCACAATGATTATTATTTGATGTATTTGTTGTGGAGTTAATTCAAGCCTTTCAAAGGGTCACACACAATGTCGTTACAAAGTTCATGCACACACACAGACCTTGCATTTAACTTTGCACTGTTTTTGCACACAAATGTGACAGGATACATTAATATACACTGCTGTATGAATATCTGTTATATTAATGTAAAAAATAAACCTGATTTAACATCTACACACCTGGATTGAAGCGTCTTCTTTTAAAATAGTACTGACATGCGGCTGTGGTGATTAAATCGATGTAATTGTTTACAAACATGCACTATTTTAAAAAGGTTTTAAACATGTAAATCTTATTCTTAATCACATTTGATGATGATTGATGATCACAGAGAGCTCAACAGATCTTTTTATCCCAGTTGCTTTGCGCACATCCTTTCTTGTTTATATGATTATACGCATTATTATGGAGACATGTTAATATGCAGCTGTCAATCAATTCGGTGAGTGAGGAAACCGCACTCTTATGTAACATGACAGTGGGCCTCAAAATGGCAGGGATTTGTATACTATTTTAGTGCTTGGAAATTTAAAAACAAGACTTATTGTGTTTATATCACCCCAATATTACTGTGGACACACTATACATATACACAGATCTGTCCAAACAGCTTACAAAAGACGATTTTCATTTTAGATGCCCTTTAAAAAAATCTTGCTGTTGGTACTGATAATATTGAGGACAGTGGGACAACATAGAACACCATTGTGCTTCAGGCGTCCCAAGTTCGAGTCCCGGCTTGCAATCCTCTCTCGTTCCTATTTCCTTCTCTGTTTCCAACTTTGCTTCCTGTTTATACACTGTCCTATCATAATAAATTCAAAACGTTTTTTTAATCAAAATAGTTAGTAAATATTCTAGCGTTTTTAAAGACAAAGTATAATAAGACAGTTATTTCATATTTTGAGTCTTTTAATATGTCACCAAATAATTGTTGTTCTAATTTCTAATGTGTATAAACTATATTGTTTCACTGAATAAAATATGAGTGGGTGTCTTCTGTAAATCATGCTAAAGTCAGTAAGGAGTTTGTTATTTAAAGCCAGCAGCTCTTTTGTTTATTTTTCTCAAGAATGACTGGAATTTAGTAGCTTTGCAGAAAATGGACTACAGCTTATATACAAGACAAACCTCTGCGTCACAAGACTCCATTTCCACTCAAGTTCTTTTAAAACACAAATAGCTCTCTGAAAGGCTCTGATTTACCCCTATATACTCCAAACAATGTTTTGTTTAGGATCTCTGCTGGTTGTTTTCTGTACACACACTGGCAGATAATTGGGAGAAATCTGTAGAGGAACAATAAGGCGTCTGCTCTATAAATAGCCTGTGATGCACAGTCTGAGCTTCGACTAAAGCATTTTGGGAATGTTTTAATGTGCTTTGGGAAAAGTCACTCACTCACTGCACAAACACTCATCTGTCAGTCAATGACTTGCTTTGCCTTTTAAGTCACTTCCACTTAACATACCTATAATGTGTCGTCCAAAGAAACAGATAAGTGGAGAGTTAGTCCTGCTTTGAGAATTAAATTTAGTTTGCTTTCTTATCTGCCGTGGTCTTTTCTTAAAAAGAAATGTTTGCTTGACTAGAGAGATTCCCTCGCCACTGAAAGCAGATATTGAAGTCTACTCTCCTTCTTTGAACTCAAAAATCTCACATTAAGCTTGGGTTTTAATATATAATACTTTTGAAATGTCTAACCTGTTATTTTAGAGTAGAAATAATGATTTTTGCGGTCTGTGAAACATCGGAGTGACAGACGTTTTCCTGTGGCTTTAGACCAGTTTCACATTTCAATTCACAACTGAAAATCGCGACAGATTAATATTACAATCAAACCGGTAAAGTTAAAGAAAAATGCTGTTACTTCACATGACTTTTCACATTTCACATGACTTTTACCTTATGTTCTATATTTTTCCTTCCACGTAAACGAAACTGCAGCTGCTATTTATGGAACAATTGACGTCGGTTCTGGAAAAGACGAATGAGATGATATCTGCATGACTGATAAACAAAGAGACAGAGAAACAAAGAAATAAGGATATCCAGTAGACATTTTTCAAGACGTAAAACATGATTTGGATAAACTAACATCATAATATACTCCAAATATCATCTAGACACAAGATATTTAAAGTAATTAAAAAAAAACTCATGCAGACAGACAGACAGACGACAGATAGATAGATAGATAGATAGATAGATAGATAGATAGATAGATGATAGATAGATAGATAGATAGATAGATAGATAGATAGATAGATAGATAGATAGATAGATAGATAGATAGATAGATAGATAGATAGATAGATAGATAGTGTATGAGTGTAAGAGTGTATGATTTATACTGTGTTGCAGCTGGAAGGGCATCCGCTTTGTAAAACATAAGCTGAATAAGTTGGCAGTTCATTCCACTGTGTAGACCCCTGATGAATGAAGGGACTAAGCCGAAAGAAAATGAATGAATGAAATATCATCGCTAAATAAATACACACAAACTGTAAAACCAAACAGTAAAAATCCCTAAATAAAATAAAATTAACTGAATTTTTTTAAAGGTTACTTTGACTTACTGAAAAAGGGTTATGGTAACTCATAAACTGATTATATTAAGCAGAACTCAAACCTAATGAGCAGGCCCACACGGAATCTGCGCATGCAGAATTCTGCAGATTTTTAGCCCATCATTCATTCTGTTTATTTACTTGTGTAAATGTGTGCATATTTATATTTATTCAGTTTTTAACTTAATTTCAGTATTATTGCTGATACAGTTTGTAAAGTAATATTTTCTGTCTTTTCGTATAGATGTTATATGAGAGACTCGCTTTGTTTACCAAATAAAGTGAATGTAATTGGATTTGCATTGTAAACATTCAATAAAAGTTAAAAAGTTATTATTTTTTATTTCACATATGAAGTTTTTAGCTATGATGCTCCCAAAATAATTCCGCAGAAATCCGCAGATTTGTAACAAAGATCTGTGGAGTAATAGCAAAAAAATGTCTGCAGATTTTGTGTGGCCCTTCTAATGAGTTACAGTATGAATTACTTATTATATTTTTTGTTTAACCTTAACTCTGATGTTTGAAGCAATACCGCACCATTTGAGTAGCTATATGGTTGTTTGGACTTGTTGTGTAGTTGTTTTGAATAGTTGTTTTGTTTTATTAACTTAACTCATGCCAATTTTAAATGTGAAAATGATTATATGTATATTACTTTAAAAATAAAATGGCTTGCCGCAATAGGTTTCAGTTTGAGTAACTTACCTTATTGCCTTTTACTGTGCACAAAGCAAAGCTCCAAAACTTCAAAATGTGAGTAGAGTGCATAATATCTTTTTCAAATGCATAAAAGTAACTGCAATTTACATAAAGTTTTTAAAAAATTAAGGGCTACACGGTGGCTCAGTGTTAGCACTGTCAGCACTGTTAGCACTGTCGCCTCACAGCAAGAAGGTCACTGGTTCAAGCCCCAGCTTGGTGAGTTGGCATTTCTGTGTGGAGTTTGCATGTTTTCACTTTGTTCGTGTGGGTTTCCTCTGGTTTCCCCCACAGTCCAAAAACATGTGCTATATGTGAATTGAGTAAGCTAAATTGTCTGTAGTGTATGTCCTCCAGGTTGGAGTTGAGCGTTGAGCTAACGACCCACCTCATGAAAATTAGCTGTTACGAAACACCATGGTGCGGCTAAATATCAACTCCTATATATATATATATATATATATATATATATATATATATATATATATATATATATATATATATATATATATATATATATATATATATATATTCTTAATCATATATAGTTTGAGTAATTTTTCGAGACAACATGCTTATCATTAAATAATATTAACTATATGACATTGCTTTACTATTTACATGAAAAGGTGATTTCAAAATGGTGAAAAATCTCCTAGTTCCAGCATAATTCATGGCCACGTCTGGTCATTGTGACTCCCAGCCTCTTAGTGATGATTATAAAGCGTGGGTCTGGACATTTTTCCCCAATAACAGTGGACCATAACCGTCCCATCTGTGTTCTGCCATCTGCTGAAATGGGTTCAGGCTGACAAAACGGGTCATTCGCATTGTTCTGTGTGCCACACATAATTTAGCCGGTCAGGTTGGTTCATTTCTGTTCAGCTAGTCTATTA